>NW_020272960.1:459109-566312 GCF_003268045.1 Sipha flava | reverse complement strand
AAAAAAAAAAAAAAATAAAGTGGGTCATTATAAAAAAAATCCCAAGTAAATCAGAATTTTCTACTGAAGTTTGATCACAAATCTGCACAAACGTGGAATAAACGAACAGATCAATAAGAATAATTGGTTAGTCCTTAGGCCCCTCCCTCCTTCAATGTTTAACATCTCGGAAATGGGTTAAGCACAAACGACGGGAATAAAAGCAAAAACAAGTATAAACGACTGTAAAAATTTGAAGTCGAAAGTCCGAGGGGGGGGGGCTGAGCATGTCCCCAGCCCCCCCACCTTGAAAGTTCAATAACTCGGAAACGGGTTGAGCACAAACGACGGGAATAAAAGCACAAACAAGCACAAACAAGCACAAACGAAGCACAAACGACTGTAAAAATTTGAAGTCGAAAGTCCGAGGTGGGGGGGCTGGGGACATGCAGCTGTTATCACCGATGATAGAGTGGATAACCATCATTTCCAGTAATTGTTTTCGATATTCATGTTCGTGGATAGCGCTCTACCATACACGGTTAACTATATACAGTTAAATGCTTATATCGTCTGGAAATGTATTATAGTTTTTGTATTAAGATGTTAATTTTATGGTTAAGTTCAAACTGAAAAATTGAATTAAATTAAATTGACTTTTAATTTAATTTTAATTTTACTTTTTTATTAATTTAATTTTTTTTTAATCTTTTGCATGGAAATATAGAAAAGTGTTATTTATAGACTTTTTCGGGTATTTTTTTAAATATTTCTCTTCTTAAAAACCATCCTCGTACTTCAAGGAATATTATAAAAAAAGAATTACCCTAATCGGACCGATTTGGACCGGCCGTTCTCGAGTTTTAGCGAGGCTAACGAACAGCAATTCATTTTTATATGGATATATTATATATATATATATATATATATAAATATATACCACTGTATGGAAAATTTTCTGTACTTCGAAATAAATGTTTATTAAATATTTGTACACGTGCGTGGACAGTCGACCGTAGCGCGTAAATACGAACGGCAGTCAAAAAGCAGAAAGCGTTCGCCACTATGACTGGGTTCACGGGTCTGACCGGCGTGTCGGGGGTTCTCATGGGTAAGTGGCTAAAAGCTTCCGCGACTGTTTCATCGGTTCCGGTATGCAAATGACGTACATATACTATAGTATGTTTATATATTTGCGAGTATATAAAACGGTTTGTTTGCCAGCCTTTTGTTTACACGCGATTCATGCGCGCGCGTTCATACCGAGAGCACACCTATAATAATAATATATAGAGTATTCAAGCATGATTTGACGAATGAAATAACTTTTATTCTATTAAATATTGTTTCCTTTTTTACCAAAATATTTTTTTATGATGATATGTTTAGAGAAGTTTTTTTTTATTTGTTCACTTACTATTAAGAATTAACGTTTTGTTCTTCCATTTTTTTGGAAAAATGTCAAAATAACCATTTTGTAAACACAAATTTTTTAAGACTGTTAATTTTAAGTTAGTGCTTTTTTTGATTTTTGATTTTGCGTTTGTTTATCGACCAGTAACAAGTTATTAACATAAATAATTCTTTCCACTAGCATTTTTCTAAACAATAGATTTATGATTGGTCATTTTGGATTTTTATTTAGATGACAATTTTAATATTTAAATTTTAAGATCGAAAAAATTAAAATAAACGTATTCAATTATTATTATTGTAACGCAAAATTATAATATTATTAAAATAAAAAGGTACTGGTCTAGTTGACCCCCGCCAGGAAGGCGATTCCCCCGCCACTCAAGTTTAGTTGACGCCCGCCACTTACCTACTTATCTCTCGTATTTTTGATGTTATAAAATGTATAATATACTGATATACTGCAGAGTGCAGATAAAAAATTATAGATTAAAATAGATATTTTAAGAATTATATTTGGTAAAATCCGTGTAGTGAAATTAATTATATAAGATAGGTATAACAGCGGGTGCCGTATATAACATATGAAGTACCTACCTCAGTTATTCAGTTGTCGTCATCTGAACAAAAAGAAAATGAATTTCCGTCAAATTTATAGTGACGTGCATGATGTTTCATCGGCAATAATTTTTTTGCAAAACCAAAATATTAACCATAAGACTAGGACTTGTGACAGTGGACACGAGATGGTTTTGGATACACAAAGGGGTCGGTGGCGATGTCATTTAAGATCATGTCGAGCAGAAAAAGGTCTCAAGACCAATAATTGGATACAAAGTGCCAAGGTAAAGTTGCCAACTTCGTTCACTTCATTTATGGTTGGGTACATGAACTGACATCAGTGGAATTTAGCAAACGTGAATTTGGAATGAGCAAATCTACTGTAGTAGATTGGAATAATTTTATGAGGGAAGATTGTGTATGGAAAATTTCTCAAGGTGATTCCAAAATAGGAGGTGTTGGTTGTATTGTCGAGATCGACGAAAGTTTATTTGTTAGACGCAAAAATAATGCTGGTCGAATACTGCCTCAGCAATGGGTATTTGGTGGCATATGTCGTGAGACCAATGAGTGTTTCGTCGCATGTGTACCCGATCGGTCGGAAAATACTTTAATGCCAATAATTTGCGAACGTATACGAGTTGGATCGACCATTATATCTGATTCCTGGCGAGCCTATAATAATATACAACAAACCGACCATTATACACATTTAACAGAAAACCACAAATATAACTTTGTGGATCCTATAAGTGGAGCTCATACACAGAATGTTGAGAGGATGTGGGGAAGTACTAAATGGGGCAACAAGAAACGTAGAGGGACTAAAAGAAACTTCCTAGATTCCTATTTGTCAGAATTTATGTGGCGGAGTAAATTAAACGGTCGGGATCCATTTAAGAAAATGTTGAAGGACATAGCAGAGTTTTGGCCACCAGCATAATTTTTATTATTATTTTTTATTTTTATTTATTATTACCATAATGTATAATTTTTAATAAATGTATTTATTACTACCATAATGTATAATTATTATAATAAATTTATAACGTACATTTTTATATAAATTATTGGTTTTTGGTTATTGGTTAGTGGCGGGCGTCAACTAAACTTGAGTGGCGGGGGAATTGCCTTCCTGGCGGGGGTCAACTAGACCAGTACCAATAAAAAAAATGAAATGAATATAGGAATCATAATTAAAATTACATATTCAAAATAATCGAATATAACTAAGTAGATAGTTAGTTAATCGTCGAATGTTGATGAAACATCTTGTATATTGCTCCGCCACCGGTCCGTGGACATCGCATCAAACTCATGCACGCCCTTATAGAGTTTGATGTAGCAGCTTACCACTTCTAAGCTACTGTGAGCAGATGGTATTCATGGTTAGTGAATGGATTAAGAGAGAGAGAGAGAGAGAGAGAGAGAGAGAGAGACAGAAGCCATCGTTATGGGTCTCTAATTATTATTATTCTGATGTGGTGTTGGTGTACGTGTGTGTGTGTGTTTATGGTATAAAACGTTTACAATGTAAATACGCGGGCGTAATGAACTGAGCTACGAGATTGTCCGCGAGCCACGCTAATAATGAAAATATTATCAAAACAATATTATTCTCCATTTCTCTCTCTCTCTCTTTCTACGTCATGACTTACGTTATCCCCCTATGAATTTACTTGTACATGTGTGTGTGTGTGTGTATGAGTGTCAAATAGTTTATAATACTTTTATGCAAATTCACAGTTATCAAAATGTTAACTAGACCGTTGCTTGTATACGTGAACACGGGTACGTCTTTCATAGCATCAGATGATCTGTGATTTTTTTATCGCGCATACGTATACACAGAAAAAATGAAAACATTTTAAATTAATAATAATAATAATACGTTTGTAACGTGTGAGGGTTCGTCGTGTGTTTATGGAAATTTGTTTTTCCTTTTCAAAAAAAAAGTACCTAAATAATTTTTGCTTACTCAGAAATTGTTTGTATTATACTAAGTTAAATGGACAGTGGGGTGGTATATATACGTATATAATATAAAAAAATCTAACAAACACATAAAATATTAAAATATTTTCCAACCTCACGTGTGGCCTCTGCCGACAATTGCGTACAAAAACTATTGAACGAGGTTTTCAGAATTTCCATGGAGCGCCACAGACATTTATTTAACTTATTTTATTATATGTGTATTAGTCATAGTAGGGCAGTGAAGTTATTGCATTTGCATGTTTTTTGTAAATGCTTATATTTATTGCTGAGTGAGCTTAAAATATATTTCGTTAAACTCTTATTTTAAACAAAATAAAAAAAATTATATTACAATAAATGCAATTTTGGCGATTTTTTTAATTTTACTGCAATTTTAACTATTTTTCGTAATATTCGTATATATTAGATTTATAGATATTAATAAACCAGAAATTCAAAACTATTTTACAAAAAAATAAAGGATATCAAACAATTTTTCGTGTATCAAAAATTATAAGTGGAGAAATTCAGTCAATGAAGGGCTTGCCAGAAAACTTGATCAGCAACGATTTAATTTGCTTCAAGTACGCCCCAATAACAACTACTGACGTGAAAAGAAGTTTCTCCGATACAAACATTTGTTGTGCGATAACAGACAATCATTCGATTTTGAAAATTTAAAAAATATTTGTAGTGCAATTCAATAATATAAGCAATATTCATATTTGATTTTATTGATTTTAATTACATTTTTTCAATGCAATTTTTAAATTTATGAGTGTAATTTTTAATATAATTTAATGCAATAATGCAATCAATTTAGTGAGTTTTTTAATGCAATAACTTCACTGTTCTAGTTATTACGAAGTTACCACGTGTATCATTACAACGTATAGTTGCGTAGCTTATCATAATTTATTTTCTTTACCCTATGTTTTGCAGCTAATTGTATTATTTTATTTTCGCCATGTTTAACTGTTTAATTAACGAACAAAATACTATACACGGGGCACGGCATTTATTATCAGGTACACGTTTTTTATTACGTGCGCGGTGACAATAATACTCGAAAAACACGTAATTTGTTTCAAGGCGAAACGGACAGTAATGATCTGGCAACACAATAATTAACAAATTTTTTATCATCGGTATCCCAACACGCGTTGTACGTCGAGTTGATGCGTAAAACCATTGTCCGGACATAATTGGTTCTTCAACGGGTGTTATGCGGATGGGTTATTGGGGATTTTACAGCGGTATTATTTGGGTCCATCTTTAATACCTTAGTTAACGGTATTTTAACAAACAACTACTATACACTTATGTCAATCATAATCGCACTGCAATAGAACACTAAAAATGCTGAGATAATAATCGTTTGTGTGTATTTGTATGTTTGTATAATACAGTTCAAAACCGATTTTATAAAACTATAATATTTAACCAATACAAATAAAGTGTAATTTAAAAATCGCATTAAAAATCTATTACATTTATCACGCAAATAACAATTTAGAAATAAAAAAATTAAATCCTAATGCTAATTATACATTTATTATTTGTGACAAAAATAAAATATAATTTAAATCGTATAAAACCTTTTATAATATCTATAAAATTGCCAAAAATTATTAATCATGATACCTAAATTGCCAAAGAGGATTTTAAAACCTTAATCGTCACCATCCAAGTTTTTTTTCTTAAGTTGTTATGTGAGGAAATATTTTAATTATTTCGGTGATGGTTCTTATACACAGCCAAGCAACACAAAATTAAACAATATTCTATAATTAAACTGTCAAAGTTTTTATAATGAAAAAAAAAACGTGGTTATAGTTAAGTAGCTTTACTTACTTTCTTAAAATATATTCATCAATCAAATTAAAAGTAGCTTAACTTTTTAAAGCTATAACACTTTAAGTTCTAACATATTTAATCTGTGTAATAGTAGACTATAATAAATTTACCAGACCGAAAAAAATAACCAAGAAAAATAAACATTAATACTGTATTTTATTTTATAAACATCTGCATGGTGTCTCATGCATTTTTATTTTTGAAACGTACATTATGCTCTGTCGTTATGATTCAAGAAGAAAACAACAATCGTGAAATAATTCTGGTATGAATTAAAATTATTTTTATGAAGAATAAACTTAGGCAATTTACATGACAAGAGGGAAAACTTTGGTTCTAGTATACCCGAAAGTCCAATTTTTCGTTTACCAAGGGAGGAATCTCGGAATTTAAAGTAGAATTATATATCGTTGGTTGGTTTTACAGCACAATTGGATTCATTCAAAAATCTTGCGTGATATTTTAAAATTAGTATATTTCCATTATAAGTTTATCGAACAAACGAAAAAATTAGTGGATATGATATTTTTGTTGTGAAAAGTTTAAAGTAGGTAGCACGAAAATGCAGTTTTCTGTCTGTAGAACAATTAAATAAGAAGAAATGTAAGAACTCTCAGTTTCTTTAATTTTATATTAACTTTTGATTGGGGAAAAGACTATTTACAACTATAACGTATCAAACAGTATTATATAGTTTTTAAAACAAATGATTTTCAATTACGCCCGCATAAGTATTGATGAATAAAACTTAGAATTTTGTTTGATCTGTTAACAATCCTGTTAATATGACAGTAAAATTTAAGTTTAGAAACAAAAAAAAAAATAGACCTCAATTAGTCTTATGATCAATGTAGTGTTACCATTGAAAAATTATGATAATCATCATAATCTTTTTTCAAATAAAATTTAATTTCTTACGAATATTTGAAAAAGAATTAAAACCATTCACCGAGAATTCTTATAAAATTGACAAGCAGTTATTTTTTAAAAATTAATTATTTTATATTATAATATACCATGAAGGGTAATCAGATTGACGTTTAATTATTGCATATAATACATCAATAATATCATAAAGAAGAGAATAGAACGAATCAAGAGATTCCATTAATAATTTAGACCTTTAAACAGCTTTTTCCAATTGATATTTGTCAAAGTTATATCTGTATAACCGAAATTAAAAAAAAAAAAAATACACGCATAAATTATATTTAATTGAGTTTTTTACAACTATGGTAATATAAATGAGTAGGCCTGACAAGTATAAAATGCAACAAGAGGATTCACATATTAAGTTATAATTGTATACTATTAAATTATTTAACAACAATTAGAAAGAACAAATTATAGCGTCGAATAAGCTCTGTTTACAACATTATTAAACTGAAATAAGTTCATAAAAGATAGTTTTGATAAAAATTACGGTTTAAATCTAGTTAAGTTCAATAATTTAAGAAAAAATCAAATACGGTTAGCGTGCAACTGAAGATTCGGAAAATATAGTCACCAACCATTATAACATTTTAAACATGTAGAAGACTTAATAGTAAATTATTAATAGTGTCATAATTTTTATTTTTTAATTTTTAATTTTTAATTTTATATAACTTTAAACAGGCCAGGCCCAAGTACAAATTAAGAGCACAAAATTAAATTACAATAAGTTTTGAATAAGTGAAAGTTTGGTGAGAAAAATAAATCAATATTTAATTCATTGGTAAAATGCATTATTCTATTACTGGGATAGTTTTTGACGTAGTTTTTTATTCCCGTTGTTATGGGCTATCATATATCATATAATATATAATAAATATCTTTTTAATGATTGATAGATTTTAATACGGGATATGTATGATCATATAATAATCGATATATTTAAATTTAAAACAAAACTAAAAGACACTGTAAAGACAATGTAATATCATATCCTTTTATTATAATAATATACTGGTCTATATAACAAAAAATCTATGAATTAATGAATTAAATCAGGAATACTATGAATTACAAATGTGGGTATTACAAGGGCAATGACAAACAGCAGGTGCAAAGATCTACATTTCCTGAAAATTACAGAATAACAAGTTCAATGACGTCAATCAAGCAGTATAAAAGAGAGACCGAAATGACCGCAATTCAGATGAGTTCTAGTTACGGAACTGCAAGCAACTTCACGTCACTCTATGTTAAAATTTGTTAAACACTTTGAATATTAAAATAAATGTATAAAAGTTAAAGTCTTATATCTTATTAATTAAATTTAAATACATCATTGACTGCACTACTTGGAATCGAGCCGCTGGCACGTAACACCGTGTTCAAATAAAATATATTTCTACTTCGAATAATACGCGTAGGGACATGAAAGGAGAAAAGACCCAAGAAATCAGGACAATCTATTATTCCGGAAAAAAGTTTATACTCGAAGTATAAGTCTAATTGTAATCGACGACGTGCCAGTGTTTCAAGGTTAAGAATAGCCAATAGAGGGGAGTATGAAGAGTGAGGATCCCTAGGAATAGACTATTTGTATGAAAGAAAGCGTAAACATTTTTACTGTATTTATTCCAATTTCAATTTATAACTTATTTGATATGGTGATATGGTTATTTGGTTTAAGTGCAAACTTATCAGAAAAGTCTGAACAGTTACGCATAATGAAACCTAATATTTTGTTGGATAATGTATAATTTGATAATGGATAATTTTGTTAATGTGGAATTACAATTTAAGTTTAGAATCGAAAAAAATACCTAGATTCATGACAGGACCCATGGTACGTTGTAGCATTTCACCATTAACATAGCAGTCGAATTTATTAATTGCCCGCGCTCTGGTAAACGTCATTACCTGACATTTTTTTATATTCAGAGTAAAATTATTATTCATACATCAAGTATAAAGAGCATTTAAGTCAGATTGGACCAACTCAGCATCCAGTCTGCAGTTAACTTTTCGAAAGATTTTTATATCGTCAGTAAACATTAATATAGAGCTATTTTGGCAAAATATATCACTAATAAAAATTAAAAATAATATGAGTACAAGATGCGAACTTTGTAGAACACCTGATGAAACGTAAACGGTGTAGACCAGTATTCTTTATGAGCAACTATTTGATAACGATTCTCAATAAAATATCAAGCTATGAAAGAAAAGGATCACTGATTCCTATTTGTTTTAATTTTTCAAATAATATTTGGTGATTAATGTTATCAAATGCTTTGGTGAAGTCGGTGCATATAACATCATTATTAGATCTATTTGATAGAGCGTCTGACAAGAAAGTTTGAAAATGAAGTAGTTTTGTAGTAATACTTTTATTACGCCTGAAACTATGCTGTTCATCGACTATAACATTATTTAAATCAAATAAGATTTTATTAGCAACTAAAGATTGGAACATTTTAGGAATGAGAGAAAGTAGTGATATTGGGTGGTAATTAGAAATATTAGACGTCAGAAGAAGGCTTAGGAATAGGGCGAATGAAACTGGATTTCCATAAGTCTGGAAAAGTACTAGAGGAGAGAGACAGATTAAATAAATGTTGTTGTGTCGTTTGTTATTTATATATTTCCATAACTGCTTAGGATGTTCTCAAATTATTTTGAATTTTGTTTATGTAATTTTTGTAATCAAGTTTAGAAAAAAATTTACATTTAACTCGTAAATTTGAAAAAATATTAAAATCACTCACCCAAGCTGAACTTTTGTACTGTTTATGCGCGATATTTATTTTTAAAGATTAGATCTTTTAAATTCTTATTAAACCATAAGGGATATTTGGAAAGACATTTGATTATTTTGGGTACAAAAATATCGATTATTTCATAAATAATAGAATAAAACAATTCAACAGCTCGATTTATATTTAAATCCTTAAATAAGTCAATCCAGTTTAATGACGCTTAAGGGAAGTTTAATAAACTTAGTTTATATCCTCGTAATTTTTTTTTTTTTTTTTTTTTTTGTGAAAAATTACATTAAATTAATTACATTTAAAGAAATTATACATATATAAATTATATTCAATGGGTTTATTTACAATTATTTGAATAGATTTAAACAGACTCGGGTGATAGGTATCACAGGAAACAAGAGAGTTGACGGGATTTGGAAACAAACACATTATTAAGGTCTGATAGATCCAAATCTAAAATCGATCCAGAACTATTAATAACATTATTAAATCGAAAAAGATTTAAAAAAAGACAATTTAGATAGAAATTCAGACTAAGTAGAACTTAGAATAATTTTATGAGGAAAGAAGTCGTTTACACTAGGAAGCCAATGCAATTTAGGAAAATTATAATCACCAACCATAAGTATGTTCTTAACGTATGGAAAACTTGTTAATAAATTATTAATGATGTCAAAATGTATATTATAAATTGAAATGTCTGTGTGAGGTGTAAAGTACATATTGCCTATTATAATATAATTAAGATCAATTTTAGTTATCACGACAATAGTTCAACTAACAACAGTTCAACAATAGTTCAACAATATGTTCAACTGGACTGGTAGGTACAGGTAATACGTGAAATAAGTATTTATTATTAACAGATAACAGAGCACCACCACCTTTAGTTCGAGAACTAATGCTTGAATTACGGTCACAGTGATAGGTAACATAATTAAGAAGGTTTAAAGCCGGGTTCGCACTACACCGTGACGTGTATTTTACCAGACTGTGTGCTTTGAAAATGTGTGATACCTATATATATCTTATGGTGATGCTATCAAATTTTGGTTATGTATTTTCGCAGTTTTTTTATTAGATTTAAAATATTTTCATAAGTTTCAATAAATAATAACTGATAAATATTAAATTATATAGTAGACACTATGTATTATATTATTATTAGGACTCAATGCACTTAAAAAGTACTAAATATATATGCACTTATGCGCTTAAAAAAGTACGCAAATATGCTTAAAAATATGCACTTAATTTTTTTTTTAACATAAAAATATTCATAAATAAAGATATTTTATTAAATATACTTGTACATAACAGTACAAATGTTGTTAGTATATTATACTAAGCTAAACATAATTTCTAGGTATAAATATATAAGATAAAATAAAATAAAATAAATAGTTTGAAATTTAAAATTTTCTTTCAAAATGTTCCCATTAGGTTTTTCATAGTGTTATGAAAATAATTTCAAGGTTACTTAGAAATAAATTGAATAGCCTAATAAAATCATGCAAATGCAACACCTTTCGAGCCTTTTGTTATTATGAATACTGTTGTCATTGAATATTAAATTATTACTATTAAAATCAGTAACCACACGCTCAAAAGTTGGATAAAATGAACTTCACGGTATCTTATGGTTAGTGAGGTAACTTGTGATTTGTTATACGATATACCTTGATATAAAAATATGGTTCAGCCAATCAGAGATAATTATTTTAGAAGACACGACACAGCACGGTGTAGTGCGAACCCGGCTTAATTCAGAAGAGTCGACATTTGAAGATAACCATGTTTCACATAAACCAATAAAGTCATAGTTAGATAAGCATACGTTACGCATTAATATATATACAATTTAATGTTGAGCCCTCGAACATTTTGAAAAAAAAATTTTATGTCTTCAGTGGTCTAGCCGTTTGCTAGTTTTTTGAAATGGTAAGAATACATTTGACGAATTTCATTATTAGATTAGATTCATCAGCTGCTTTACGTTATTCAAGTTTAGATGGAACATCACGAAGTTGATTGCACTGTATTACAGTGTGATCTGGAGTTCGCGGAAAGAGTTGAAGTTAGACGTACGTAGTTTGTACTTATTTTTAAGCACAGTAAAAATATCAGTTACTTTAAGTAACGTGATTTTAACAGAGCGTGGCTTATCAGACTTACGTCCTAATCTAGTGACTGTTGCCGTGTCCTAATTTGGTGATAATGTATTCAAGACGGATTTAACCAATGACTTATCTTCATCCGACGAGTGACTGTCATTAGATTCCGGCAAGTTAAAAATAATCAAATTACGTGCTCTAGATTGTCTATCAAGTTTTTCCGAAATCAAAAATTCCTCCGAAGTATGGTTTAAAGACTCAACATTTGCCAAACAACTTTCAAATTGATCAATTCTGTTTTCTAAGGAGGTAGTATGGGACCCCAAGTCACGTAATTGTTAAGCTACGAAAATGATAAATCATGTTTGGAAACTGATTTTTTAATTTCTTTGACTGCCATATTTATATTGTTAATTTTAGATTTAAGATCTGAATCCATGAATTAGGATTCCTGAGTTTTTTTAAAACCTAATTTAACAGTTTCACCTATATAACATAACCACGATTCAGATTTCTTTTTAAAAATCTCGTCATTTGCATTAGCAAGAGATGAGTAAGCGGTATGGTAATGTTTAACACAATTTGTTTTACACATTTTATAATTTTGTCGCGATCGGATAGCTCACTTGAAACAGTTCATGTTTAAGAATATTGATAACGAAACAGATTAGATTAACTAACGACCGATTCGAACGATTGTTGGAAAATAACTGTATCTTTGTAATGTATAATGTAACTTATAAATTGAAATATCAGTAAAGAATAAAAAAATGATATTCAAATGATAACAGGTACACTACTGAAAAATATTAAACCTTTGAAATATTACCATTCGTGTGAATATTTAATCCTAAACAATGTATTGGGTTTCTAATTTTTTTTTAGGCATGCTGCATACCATGTTTACACAGGTAGTGTGGTTGCTACGTGGGAATATTCTGAGCATTATGGTACTCTAACAGTATTTATAGTATTCATTATTAACATGTAAATACTTACATTTTATTGTAACGCTATTCGTGTATTTTGTAACATAATTTTTTTTTCACGATTATGTCTACAATAAGTCGATGGACAGTAAAGAGCCTCTATTATGTACATAAATTATTTACTCCTTATAGAATTACGGTGTTATTGTATAACTATTAATCAAGTAAATGTATACGTATAATAAGCGTACCAACCCGGGTCAGCCATAAATACATGTACTCGTATATAACTGAACACTACTGTAGACAGCGGTGAAACTATTATGGATGTATATGTTGAGTAAAACTTAAGAGAATCAAAAAAAAAAGTTATCGCTTGTGATATACATGCGTCTTGCATTTGAAATTCCATGTATCTGAGTGGTGAGATGCGACAAAAGTTGAGTGACGAATAGGACAGGTGTCTTTTATTAGACGGGTTAATAATTTAAATCAAAACACGAAAAAAATCGTTTAATCTGAAGAATAATTCTAAACCAATTAAAAATAAATAACCGAACGAGAATTTTACACGGTTTTATTATATTCATGCAATATTGACGCAACAACCGTTATGCTATTAGATTTAAATTCGTTTTCATATAACTGTTTGTGTAAATCATTTATATACCAAATTGAGTAAACGTATAAGTGAATAGCGACATTCTTATAATTTTTACTCGTGATACTGAGTTTGAAAGATGAGTACATTTTCTATATGTGTTAATTAATTTGATTGACTATCAATTATACGTTTGACAGTAATCAATAGAATTTTAAACCGATTTATACATTAATAATAACACTGTTTTTTTCAAAATTATTCTTTCCTCGAATATGTTCGCACCACTTTGGTCGATCTTAATATTGCTATTTCAATCCGTGAAATCATTTCGGTCTATCGGAAATCCGAACGTTTTATCATAATATTATTTTAAAATGTTAAAAATAAAATTTAACTAAAACCAAATGTAGAATACTAAAAATATTACGTTAAGTGTTTCGTCGACTACATACGGTGTCCGGGGCGACATTTGGACTAAAAATTAAAAATGTTCTGAATAATCGTCTTAAATTAAATCCATCTGATCGTCTTGGAATAAGTGGATATTCGGCGGGGCGTGTTAAGTGGTGCCGAACCGTGGCCGTGGCCGTAGCCTGACCACATTTTTAAAATGAGGCCGGGAATCAGAGTGATTTATGGTTTGCACTTTGCAATATTCTGACCTCGCGATTTTTTTCGCGAGGAATGCCGGACGGACTCTGTCAGCTCGGTACTTGTATGAAAGGAACGGAAATTTTCAAATGTGAATTACCTAAATTAAAATACATAATAAAATATTTTTCGGAACGGTGTTTGTCGATACATGTCTAACTAGTATGAATCATGCCTAATACTTGTAATGTGAGAGCACAAATTATTTTTATTTGCAAAGTAAAAATGTAGATTTGTGGCCGCTGAGGTGCTTGAGAGGCCGTTGTATTTTTATTTGGCCTGAGTAAAATTTTCGAAGCTCGACGCCACTGGGGGGGGCGTGTTTATATGTAGGCGGCGCTCTCGCGCGCCGTCGTCACATGGCTTCTTCGACACGTTGCACATTACGCCCGCAGTGACGCTCGACCGTCGCAATAGTGTAGAAGTTCTCAATACGTCTTCGTTGTTCGAATTTTTATTTCGTCACGTGGTCCAACCGAGCGGATAGTTATACATCATGGAGTCTATGAGGTATGGTGAACGTTAGAGTTTTAATTTTCCGTTGCTTGTTCAAGCGGCTAAGCAAAACTATATAACTAAAATCAACAGAGCAATATAATTACATTATTATGTATATCATCCTAATTTCAAGTCCATGAATCGAGGAACGGATCAGTGTTTCATTCCCGTCGTTATGTAAAACAAATGCGTTCATTCGATATTCTCGGTAAAGCCGTTTACGATATTAAGTGTTTTTAATATACTTTATATATATATATATATATATTTAAATTTGTGTATATGTTGTTCTCGAGGATTGGTCCGATCATTAAAAAGATGGATCTCGTGAGAATAATAATATCTGGTTGGTGTTGCATTCGAGAGGTCAGTTCTGAATTCAATTTTTCAAATCGAGAAAAACTGACGAATTATTACAGGCAACAGCAACATTTATGAGATTTTAATGTAATCAAATTTTTTTTCGTAGTAAATCAACAAAAAAGAATTGTAGGGACTTTCTCTGTATGAAAGCTTAAATCAATGTTTTCTAGAGATGATATTAATTTTGGAAATTAATTTTTTGTTTTTTGTCAGTTAAAGATATTTAAAATTCTCATGTTTTCTAAATGTTGTAAATTATCAATAAAAAAATTATTTAAAATGTAATACGATTTACCTCACATGATTTTCTTACATTAGTAGAAAATATTGAAAACTTTGAAATATTTGATAAAAATCTGCAAAAATATTTAAGTTAAAAATTTAAATACTTGAAAATTGAATACAAGATTTTTAATTAGCGACTATGATCGATAAAAAAAAAAATTAATATTTTTATAAAATGTTGTAAAATATTATTACAAGAAATAGAAAATAAAATCTTAATGAAATTCAATTAATTTTTTAGTCCAATTAATTTCATTGTAAACAAATATTAACCATGTGGACTTGATTCATCGACCGGATACTTATATAATTTTAACGGTTATTATATAATTAATTTAATAAAATTACATGATTTTTTTCTTTTTTTTTTAAAGTTAGTTTATCCTAACTGATAATAAAATTATTATTTACTTAAATCTATGCAATGATCTAAATTATTTTTAAACAACTGATCAACCTCTTTTTCTACATTCTGAACCGTATTTTGAAATCAATTATATATTTATTTCATATGATTAAGAATACTCAATTTATCTAAAAAATAATTATCCGTCCCTTTTTTATAATCAACTCCTATAACCTGATTTTCTAGAAATAAAATGTTCTGAAAATCTGGTTAAGAACCAGATGTACTTATGTAATTATCCATTTTTATTTGATCATTTGTTATTTATACTTCAATTCTTAGTAATAATAATTATAAGAAAAGAAAAACATGTATTCATAATTAATGTATTTCTACATAATATATATATAAATACTATATTTAATATATTATTATTAATAGGGCTCGGATTTTGAAGTATAATAAATAACAAAAAAAAGCACAAAATTATCTTAAAAAGCGAAAATTAAGAATATTTATTTTTAAAAAAAGCAAAAAAAAAAACATGACAAAAAATTAACACGAATTAACTATAAAACTGAATAAAAAAAATTAATTAAATCAAAAAAATTATTAACTTCCATGTATTTTGTAAGATTTGTAGCAGTGAAACTGTCTATATTATATGACAATTTTTTTATACATAAAAAACGAATGCTTTATATCCACAAAAAGTTATCGGTAAACACTTCATGCAAGAGGTTTCATTTAAATCTAACCTATGATAATTAATTTCGTTTGATTAAACGCCATCAGTATAATGTCCAGTAATTGTTTCAAACTTTTTTTTTTCAAAAGAATGTGATTTAATCTACCCGAAATTGCAGGTGCAATATCTTCATTAGCTTCATCTAACTACTTTTCTGCATCTAAGACAATATTTTTACATTTTGTAAATGATCTAATCGACTGTATATCGATAATCTATACGTTTGATAAATTTAACAACTAATAATAATCAAATATAACCATTTAGTCCGTATTCCAGGTTTTCAAATGTGTTATTAATTAAATATATATATTTTTTTTATTACTATAGTATAATAAATAATATTATGAAAATAATAAAAATAATATTATTGAGCGTTGATTATAGTTCATCGTGTATGGAATCACATTTCATGTTTATACATATTTTAGTTATGTTTTCTATGTTATAAATGTTAATAAGTTTTAAGTTTATATGACCATCATATTCATTATGTATTTATAATATCTATATAATTAATATCTATATATGTAACTTACTCTTAAGTATTTAAGTTCAAATGTACTATTAATCTTAATTAAATTATCCCACATTTTATGTAATCATGCCCTTGCGTCCATGAAATTAAATAAATACTTTAAAATTAATTTATTATATAACAATGTATCAGTGGCGTAGCCAAGGGTGGTGCTGAGAAGACTGCAACCCTTCCCGAAATAAAAAGAAAATTATATAAATTTAAATTTTTTCATATTCATCCAATGTTGTGCATTCATAAACAAATATTTGATATTTAACCTTCGATATGAATTCAGCTAACATTAGATGTTAGCCATCAGAATTTATCGATCAATAGATAAGCCATATAGTTTAATTACACACCAGTTAACATTTATATTGTTTTAAATACGTGGTATTGCTGTGATGATAAATGTTTAGGTATCTTTAATCATATTTTAATTACGATGAATTTCTCTTGTTATATTTTTTTTTCCGAGGAAAACAAACATAAATATTAATGTTTGCAACAAACAATAATCCGTCAGTAAATATTTGTAATTATATGTTTACCAATGAGTCTTGGGAATACCGTAATTATTATTTTATATTCTTCAAAGACATAGAAATAGTAACACGAAACAGAAACATAAGTCTTCCATTTAATTGTTGTCAAATTTCGATATCTGTAAATATTTTATTAGAAAGTTTAACGTTTTTTTCCACTAGAGAATCTTAATAATAAGATATTTCTGCTGTAATTATATTCGCAACTATCCACATAAAGCAAAATATGGAAAGTATATATTTTAATTTTTATGGTATAAGATACAACTGATATTATTTAGCTTCCTAATGCTATTTTATACAAACAAAATTATTATTAAATTAATTATTTGGACTCAGAAATGAATCAGAAAATATTTACCGATATTAATATTTAGGGCTCGGATTTTAAAGTAAATGCTTCTTTTTTTATACGAGTATATCAGAGAACTCTAACTTTTAAATATAAATTCTTTTTACATCTTTCTGTTTCCAAATAAACCAATTTATTTTTGCTTTTTCATTCTTTTTTTTGTATAAATGCTTTTTTTACTTTTTTATTTCTTTTTCAGATATTCCAACTTTGGATTTTTTATATGTTTATAATACTATAGTAATAAAAGAATTTATTTAATTAATAACAAATTTGAAAACCTAGAATACGGACTAAATGGTTGTATTTGATTATTATTGTTTTAGAATTAGTTGTTAAATTTATCAAACGTATAAATTATCGATATACAGACGGTTAGATCATTTACAAAATGTAAAAATATTGTCTTAGATGCAGAAAAGTAGTTAGATGAAGCTAATTGAGATATTGCACTTGCAATTTCGGGGAGATTAAATCGTATTCTTTTAAAAAACAAAGGCTGGAAACAATTACTGGACATTATACTGATGGCGTTTAATCAAACGAAATTAATTATCATAGGTTAGATTTAATTGAAACCTATTGCATGAAATGTGTAACGATAACTTCTGTGGATGTAAAGCATTCGTTTTCTATGTATAAAAAAATTCTGTCAGATAATATGGACAGTTTCACTACTGCAAATCTTACAAAATACATGGACGTTAATAATTTGTCTAATTTAATTAATTTTTTTTATTAATTTTTATAGGTAATTCATGTTAATTTTTGGTCATGTTTTTTTTTTTAAAATAAATTTTCTTAATTTTTGCTTTTTAAGATAATTTTGTGCTTTTTTTGTTATTTATTATACTTCAAAATCCGAGCCCTATTAATAATAATATATTATATATATTATTTATATATAAAAAGACATAAAATAAATAGACAATAACTGACAAGTATATTACAGACGTACTTATGCAATTATCGATTTTTATTTTATCGTTTGTTATTTATACTTGAATTCTTAGTAATAATATTAATAAGAAAAGAAAAAATGTATTCATAATTAATGTATTTCTATATAATATATATCATATATATTATTTATATATATACCTATGCAATAATTACCCCAAGTTAAAAAAATGTAAATAGCTTATGTAACGTAACTTATATAAATTTGAAACACCATTGATTATTACGGAAAACTGTTGACATTTATGGATGTAACTATTTTCTATTTCATGAATTATAAACATGATATATTTCTAATAAATTTAGAAAACTTGTTTTTATATTATTTATCTAATTTAAAACTTAATTATTTAGTCTTGAAATTGTATACGCTAGATTATTGCTATATAGCTATTGTATAAGCTAGAATTATTTATTTTATTTTAATTTTTTTCAACATAAGTTAAAAATTAATCCGAAAAATAATTAATTGCTTCATATTTTAATAAAATGCATTTTAATTCTGAATGCAATTGATACTTATTAAAAACTAGCTGAACTACCCGTCGTTGCCGGGTTTAAGTATATAAATGTATGTAACCTGCCAAGATTAAATTTTGTTAAATCTATTGAAATTTAAATTAATTAAGATTTTTGAAATAATATTTTATATATATTAATTTAGTTATTATCATAACCTATTCGATAAGTTATAGCTTACAACTACCTGAACCTCTCTACAGTTTGGTATTCTGTTGAGTACATATAGCATCTCACTTCTCCGAATATTTTACCTTTTGTCAATAAGTTCATGGTCTTTTTGACTTTTAACCGAAACACTCTTGCAATTATATCATGTTGATCATATGATCTTTGACCGGGAAGTAAGAGCTCTTTTATCTCGTCCCAGCGAGGATTACATGTATAAGTAATAAAAAGGTCAGGACGACCGTAATGTCTAACGTAGGTCATAGCATCTTGTGTTCTTTCGTGCATGTACCTTGGCCCACCAGTAAAAGTCTTTCAGTTTCAATTTTGGCGTATTCATCTACCAAATATTGACTGAAAAGAGAACGATAATTAACTAAATAGTTGTCTTCCCCTTCTCTGAACATTATTTTATATGAGTAAAAACTTGATGCAGAGACAGTTTTTTTAAGCGGTAACTTGGTTTTTGGATCGCGTTGTGGTATATTGATTGCATACCCATCATCCCCCCCAACAAAACATTAAAGGATACTGCAGTGCGTCGTATGCTCGATGTATTTCACAGATACGGTGAAGTGAGTTACTTCGGTTTTCGAGGATGATGTCTCTTCGATCAAACTGCTGATCTACTAATACTAAAGCAACTTAATTTGCCGTTGGTGCATTATACCTGCCTCTATGTTCTTCTGGTGGTTTTTTATCTGTATGTATTACAACTTTTAATGACTCTGAAGGAGGTATTTTATCGATGGTAAATTGTAATGATCAATTGTAAATTATGCGGTGGCATGCCTAGTAAATCCAATGAGTTTAAAAACTCTGTTGGATAATTTACAACTTCAGTAGCATCGCAAACTGTATCTAGATTTGTATGACACCAAGTTTTCTGGTAACAAATTTTGTATCTTGAGATTCAATTCGTTGATCTCCACATTTTTTGCTACTAAAATTGCTCTTTCTGCCAGCCACTCATGATTTGTGTATTGTCTGTGTACACTGGGACATATCTGGTCAATGAGAGCATCTTGCGAATAAATGATTGTGCAGAAATCGTTCGGTAATTTTATACATCCCGTTTCATCTGTAGTAACTTTCCCATCTCCAATATCTAACAATTGTTTTGAGAATCTTTTGCACGCAGCTATTTTTGATTGAATCGAAATCGAAGTATCGAAATCGTTTGCTATCTATCTTTATATATATTTCGACCATGAATTGTTGACAAAGCTTATGCATCGTAAAATAACTTAGTCCTGATCGCGTCTAATCATCAACCGATATGCATAATAATTTTTTGAACTAACATTCTTATTTATTTTGCACCTGTTGCGGGATATTTTTGTTTAATATTTATGCAATACCCGTAATTTACTACCAAAAATAAAATTAATAGTTTTTAAATAGTTTTTAATAGTTTTTTAATAATTTTTTAATAGTTTTATTTAATATAATTAATTTTCAATAGCGCAGTTATCGACCTGGTCAAAAAATATTAAACCGATTTCAACCCTTTAAATTCAAAATTTCGAAAAATCCTTTCTTAGCGCACGTCTACATCATAATAGCTATCTGTATGCCAAATTTCAGCCAGATCCGTCCAATGGTTTGAGCTGTACGTTGATAGCAGTCAATCAGCTTACTGTTTTATATATACAGATAATAAATATTTATTTACTTATAAAATTCATAATTTTGAAGTTTTTTTTACTAATTATTATGTAATTTATTTAAATTTGTTAAATTTCCTATTATTGTTGAATATTTTATGTTTTGTCTCATACTTTTTTAAAATGTGTGAATATTGTTGAGAATAATAATTATTATACCTATGAATGATTGTTCAGTTACGTTGATAGGTCGTTATATACATTTAAGTATCTACGAGTATCTAAAAACTAAATATTACTTATGAATTATGTATCTACAACTTTTAGAACGTAGAATTAATGAATTTAATAATTATTGTTCGCTGGGATTTTTTAGACAGATTTTTTAGTAGACACATATTTATTAAAATTTATAACACAAAATCACAAATAATATTACATGGCATGACGTATCAGATAATACATGCATGAAATTGACTAACAACCCTCAGGTTTTAACGGTATAATATCAATTTGCATCATAGTTTTTTTTTCAACTCTATTAGTACACGATAATCGCTCTGTTTGTCGAGATTTTTTAAATTAAATATCCAAACCGGTAATAATTGGACAGACAATCATTCACCACAGGGACAAAAAACAATTATAATTCGTTACTAGGGCATGGATCTCATCTGGTCCAACGACTATAAACGATTTTTCTTACCGAATTATTCTCGTCAGTGTTTGGGCACCCGAAGAAAACGATGTTGAAATGTCATCATTCTTCCGATGTTGTGGTGTTAACGGACAAACTCAATTTAATCCGCCGACACAGTCTTTGTAGTAATTCCCGGCCCCGCGTACACAACTTCCCCTAGTGTCTTTTGTGTCCGTGTTTTTTCGCATCTCTTATACACGGAAAACCACAACAAATATATATATATATATTAATAACAATAAAATAAGGGAGAAAAATACATATCTACTTAGGCCTCTCGTCATTGACGTCAACAACGCATCTTTTTATTTATTTATTTATTTTTTGTGCCTTTTGTCATTTGTGGCAATGAGCTCGACAATAGAAAGGCTTATCTTTCTGGAGAAAATATTACGCGGTACCGGTGATAAGAAGGCGGAGGGTGTATAGAATGTCGACGAAATAACGAAATAAATTCTTGGTTTACGGTTCTTTTGTACCTTAAACAGACTCGAAATCACCGGGGTGGAAAACATATTAACACATTTTGGTTGAGCAGATAGATTTTAAAAATACCACTTAGCAGTCCAAATGTAATTTAAGTAAAACGTTGTGCGTACAAGTTGTATATAGGATTTTCACAAGCTTTATCACTGTACCGAAACGAAAAATATTAATTAAAGATTAATACATGCGTTATGATTTCGGATGATCACCAATTTGCATGTATATTGAAAAATTAAAAAATATTCAATGATTATTTGTAATCAATTTTTAATATTTAACCCTTGTTGCATTTATCTAAAATTTACATGGGTCTAGCTGATCTATTTTTGATATGAATTTCTAAATCAGTATATATGATGTGAGTGATATATCGATTTTACAAGAATTATATGGGTCTTTTTACCCATATTTATTAATCATAAAATTTAGAAATATTTGTGTATCTTAAATAAGACAAGTTTAAGCATTTCGCTTTTAATAATGTATAAATTGCTCCAAACTTGTTAGTTATATTATTTTTAATAATATGTAACATAATATGTCAAATATATAATTAACGTATATTATATTTACGTTTTATTTTTAGTGCACATTTATATTATAAAAATAATATCAATTAGTTACAAGCTGATTGTTACGTATAAATATCATCAGTTTAAGAACTTAATGCACTTTTAAGCGTTTTAATTGCGCCTATAAATATTTACAGAAATAAGTATGAACATTATACGTATAAGTATATATAACATATGATCATAATATATCGTCATTGTAATGCCATTCAAACATTTCACCGTGTATTTTATATGCTTCGTTAAAAGCAGACCGTTGTGATTCGCATTTGGTCTTTTCATGCGACAGTAATATGAAAAAAAAAAAAACGTATTGAACGGTGTTCAATAATTTTTTATTCTCAGTCCTAGTATAAACGAAAAATGAATATAAATTGTACCTATTGAGATTTGCATTTACTAATTTTAGAAAAAAAAAAAGGATAAAAAAATAAATATAAGGTCATAAATTCTTTTAAACACATAAATCTATACCTAGAAGAAGTGTTCGTTATTATAGTATTATATTTCTTTTAGTTTTATTTCGAAAAAAAATGTTTGATGAGTTCTAAAACATAATATTATTAAGTTTTTACTATTCATTTAAACATATTGGTTTGTTTACTAATGCTACAGTACTCTGAGCAATTTACGGAGATATATATATATATATATATATATAGCAATCAATGGTTTACTGAAAACAAATTGACTCTTTCTATATTATAAAAATGTACTCCACGTATATAATAATTAATTAAAGTTTGATAAATATTTTTTTTTTATTTAATTATAAGTGATTACAGTAATTATTTAGGCAGTAACCGAATTTTGTCCCGGGCTGTTGAAAATTTCTGAATTCCGTCTGGGGGGGGGGGGAGGTGGCAAAAACTAGGACCGGATTCCGTACCGGTAGTGGAGCAGCTACCACCTAATTCCATCCCGGTACTACAGAGTAAAGGGCTCGTGTGCGATAATTATTTTGGGCCCTTTCCATGATTAATTTTATATTGCTTTTATATTTTATGTATTTTATATTTCTGTTGCTGTACTGACCTAATATTTTACATTATAAATACAGTGAGTAAATTCCTGTGCGATGAGTTCAATATTTTTGTGTAAAGCAATACAATTTAAAGTCTGTTTATTCAGACGGATGTTATACTTAATAACACACATTTCTATGGTTTATGAACTTAAATTTGTTGATTTGTTTATTGCATTTGCGCATGCGCAATGCAACTTTTTTTCTTAAATGGCAACCCCCACTTTTGAGCGCACATTTTTTTCCTTATTTTTTATGGTTTTTGGTGGTTCAACTAACTTTACAAGTTCAAAATTGATTGAATTATAGTGATTTAACAAAAACCGTTAGATATTTAAAAATATACAATAAAGTTCGATACGAAAATTATTTAAAGTAGGTGATATGAAGACGAAAATTCGGAGTTTTGATTGTAATTTTATAAAATGTTTATAAAGTCTCTATAAAATTTTTATATTAAAAAATTATTAAGAAAAAAAAACACATCAAACATTCCTTGTTTCACTCAGAATATAAAATATATTTTTAAACATGCTAGCAAAGCTGCCAGTCCTAAGCCTGGAGAAAATGTTAAGGGAAATATTACTGGTGCGCTATAATTATCAAGAAATCTTAGTTATAATAATTACTAGCATCGTTATAGTAGTAGTAGACATGGAATTGAATTTGGACGTAGTTGCTCCACCCATGGGATAAAATTTGGACTCCGGTTTTCACCCTGTTGGGGTGAATGGGGGCCGGGACGGAATTCAGTATCAGCTATTATTTATACTTTAGGAATTAAGTATCATAATTTTGTAAATTGTTACTTTAATCAGTTGTTTAATTATAATGGTATAATTATAATATATAACTAACAATTTTCATTTTATTTAATTCTTCAAACTAGTTTATATTATTTTTAAATTCTTTCCTGAAATAAGTATTTTATTTTAATATTTGTTTTTCTTTACTATATATAACGTACAGTAAGATATTATAATTAGTAGGGGCCGAATTTTTAAGCAAATGCATATACTTCTACAATTCACCTAGAATAATTTTGATTATAAATGTCGACGTTTCGTAATGTATAGAGTCTAGGAATAATTTTTTTTTTTTTGCTTTTTTTTTGCATATTTGAATGAAAATGCATATTTATTGCATATTTTTTGAAAGTTACATAAATTTTATTGTTGATTTGATAATATTTATAATTGTGCCAAATTTTATATCACATATTCATGTTATATTCTATAGTGAAATCCGAACAACGTAATAGCACCGGTGACATTATATAGGTTACGAGACGTTCGGGACCGTTAAAATATGTACCTACGTGTATTTTTCTTGCTAGCCGGGAATTTGTTCTGTTCATTCAAAGACTCCCCACGAGAATAGAATAATTTCGGATATCAGGTGGTTCAGTCTGTCGTAATTCACAGTACCATAAGACTTAACGCTTTATTTATTATACTATAATGAGTAGAAGCCATTGTTATTTAGATAATTTTTGTATCATAAATAAAAACATAAATATTCATGTACTAGATTATGAGACCAAGCATAAAATGCGTTCTTACACAGTTATGTTATTATTGTATTAAGTTACTCTACCTTCAAGCTTAAATCTAATTTTTAACGAAATTATTTGCCATAGTATCTAGTATAAATAAAATGTTAGCGTAGGTAAATTAAGATAAAATTACATTTAGTATTGTTAAGTTTGTACTGCACTACCCTAGCCAAGATCAAAAATAACATATAATTATCCATTTTAAACAGTTTAGTATGTGTAATGTTGTTTTGATATTAAAAATGTACGCTTTCCGAATTATTTGCAACTGTTGGTATTTTACTGTATGAAATTTTTAATCATTCAGTATTGTATTTTTATGGAAATTCGTAAAATCTTAATTAGAAAGCAAATCCAAAGTACTAAATTTAGATACTGGATTATACTTCTAATGTGAAACAATTAAAAAAAGTTCTTACTTAGACAAGTGTCCAAAGCTAATTATGTATCACCCTGCATATTCTTTATACATTAAAAGAAAAAAAAAAAATTAAATATTTTTCACTGTATGTTTAATTTTAAGGAATTCGACTTTGAATTTTTAATTCACCCGTATCTGTATGTATATACAGTTATAGAGAATATAGTTTTTAGTATAATTATTTTTGGGAATTTATCGATTCCGCCGAAGATTTATGTAGGTATATAAGAATATAACATACATAATATAATATTGTGCATATAAATAGTATATATAATTTAATGTATACATAGTGATGTTACATGGATATATATTTTCGGCGCAATCGATAGGTTTATTACAGATAAAAAGATCTTTTCAGCGGTGTCGATATACGCCCTAATTTTTATTTGAAATATTCTTACATAAGTTTATTTGTTATTTGAAATAACCCAATAGTTTATATTATCATCAAATCCGAGTAAAGTTGCAACTGACGTGGAATTACTTCACGTATATTTTCATGGAATACAGAAAACTACCGTAATTAGGCATTTATCATATACTTTTATACTACATTATTTATATCACGGCGTGTAAGTTATTTATTTCTCATTAGTAACAGTTAATTTTTGAAGAGTTTTCATTTTAAGTAACATTAAAAATTCATAACATATTTTCGATAAAGGATATTAGGCGAAGAGAGACGAATGGGTTCTATTTTTAATCAATAATTTGACCAAATCACATTAATATTCTTAGAAATTGTAATATTTTGACAGTGAATAATGAATAAGTTTTTGTTTGAAGATTCGGTGGATTGGAAGAGAACAGACATTTAGAATAAAAGTTTTGACATCAGTGTGTATTAAAAACTTTGTACTTCATAATAAAAGGGTGACCAAAGAAAGAACCGGAAAACAATGAGTACGTCCGTCCTCAATATTTGTATATATGCATCAGTTCAATAATATAAAATCTTCGATTTTGTTGGGGTTATCGTTTCTAGAATAATTTTCAAATACAAACCGTATTGTATTCAGAATTCTTACAAATTATTTGCAATTTGTTAAAATCTCAATAATATAATTATTGTTTCCAAGTAAAAACGAATAGATGTGATTCTTATGTAATTGAAATATTTATGTGAAATTCTATAATTTTAAATAAAAGGTGTGTTTTGTTATTGTCATAATATATTAAATACTATTGATGATAGTTTTTTAAGATTCACCACGTTCTACTTCAAAAGCATAAATTGTATCTTAAATGTGTGTATGTGTGTGTTTGTATATATGTATACCTTGTGCCAGTAATTAGTTTATATTCGTGCTTTCATTTACTAATTAAATTAATGCTTAGCTTCAATTGAAAATAATAATTACATTATGCGTTGTCTTCCTTCAATTTATTACAAGTATTAATAATTAAATTTGTTCATCAGTATAATTATTAACTTGATTTCATTTTGTATTAAATTAGTAACATATATATATAAATCTATAATGGTTACCTGTAACATAATAATATATTATTGGTAATTTTTTTGATTAAAAATATGATACCAAATTATTAAAAGTGAATAGTAAAAAAGCCTCGGGAATTAGTAATCAATTTTACTTTAAGATTTTATTTTTGGGTTTAGCAAATAACTGACAGTGAAAAAAGTATATCATTATAACATAATAATAGTATTATAGATGATTTTTGTTTTGAAGCTAATGAGTTTTATCCGATTTTTCTTTTTCGATACACATGCGATTCATATGGTAATTGGCTTTTATTGGCCATAAATAGCGACGAGAGAAAAAGAAAAAAAACGATACGAAACAAGTCAAATAATGTTATTTCAAGGTAGTAAAGAGGCAAATAAAAAACCCTTGAATGCACCCCGTTTTGTGTTTTTTTTAAAACTGTATGATTCTATTGTGAAAATAATAACCTTAATAATGACATTTTTATTCTATCATTTAGCCATTATTACATAATTTGAAATTCAATTTTTACTTATTATTTCCAATTTGTGCTGTCAATGTTTCTATACACATCCTTTATGGCATAAGCCATTTGCTTCTTTTATTTGCACTATTTTAATACCTACCTTAACGGTTCTTATTTAATTTTTTTTGTCACCTATCAACATGATCATTCATTGCATATTAAGCAACACGTGATAGTTTTTTTACCGTATTTTCGATAATTATATATTACTGTCTTATATTGTTATTATTATGTTATATTATGTTATTTTACTGTACAACGTTGCTGAACTGTTTGTACCTTTATGTTGTGGTCACAATATGTTGTTTTATGGGTAATATTATAAAGTCATATCATAGTTTTATAAATTGAAAGTTTTATGATTTTCGCAGTTTAAATCTCAAAATGTATTTAACGGACATTTTGTCAAACTAAGTCTTTATGCTTGGCCAAGATTATCGTTTGCCTTGGAAGAGGATTCACTGAGGATTACGACTAAACTATATCGTAAACTCTCTTGTAGAATAATAACCAACTTCAGAACAGGTCTAAAAAAGTAGACCATTTTAGCGAAAAGTTTTTAGTAGATAGTCGACATGATGCGTGAGGTATTTTGTTTTAATGGTAAAAAGTGTTATACATACTAAGGGTATATATATTTATGTAGGTACATATTTACATACTATAAATTCCTAATTTACTTTAAACCGAAAATAGGTTTTATATTTCAAAAAATCGTATCATTAGAGAAGGTGAATGATGTTTTTTTGTTTATTTTTGAAGTATGTCTACATACCAAACTTGATGGTCAGCTAATTATTAGGCGTCGGTTGTGAAAACGGTAACATGAGTAAAATTACAGAGTTGACCATGGATCGTAAATATATGTAGGATAATTATTGGATGAAACCGTACCTTCTTTATTGAGTGAAATCTTTTTCGTAAAATAATTTTTCAAATTAAGTAACTCTTATTTATCTAACTAATGTCTAAAGATAAAATATTTGGATATTTATTACGTAATATTATACATTTTTAGACAAACCATTAACGTATAACAACTATACATTTTTATTTAATCATATATTTACAGTTTAACTTCTCACTTTTTTTTTTTGAAGAATTTGACATAGACAAATAAATAAATAAACAATTGAATAAACGAATAAACAATGTCACGTGAATTCTTTTTTCTAGCAGCTGTGTTAATCGTTCCAACAGGTATTTGGTTCTAATTTGGTACATAATCTTATGTGATATTAGACGAACCGATGTTCTATGATGTAACTATGCATGTATTCAAAAAAGTTTCTAACTGTACATAAAAAACTGTCAAATTGTCATAAAATTAAGTCGTCGTGGGGATTAGCCGAATGTTTCTGATTGTTCTCATGTGAGACCCAATAATCGTTAACACACGTTTGTCGTCTATATTCTTTATTTTTGACTGCAACTTGTTTGCGCACAATTCATAATTTTTACCTAAAAAATCGAAACTCGTTTGCCCACACGAAAATAATTATATTTTTGTCATTCTTGTATCGGCTAGTTGCGCGGTATAAAACCCGGTGTATATTATCGGCCTTATCGTGGTTTACGACTATTATAGTGTAATACAAACGATTCAAAATTTAATCCTATGTTATGGGTAGGATATCCAAAAGACGAACCTCACACTACAAATGGTGTAGAAGCATTTCATAGACATTTTAACCAACAATTTTACACTCCACATCCCCACATACACCAGGTAATAAGTGTAATTCTTAAAATACAAAGCGAAACAGAATTAAAAATAACATCAATCAACAAAAATATAAATAATTATCGCTGTAAGGAGTCAATAGAATCAGTTCAACATCACATAAACTTATGGACAAAATATACATTTGGTGAAATAGACAAAATTAAATACATTCAAATAATAGGAAACTTTTATTGCAAAAATAATAGACACGTAAATATTATCCTATACGTGTATATACCAATCATATTATATTAAA
This sequence comes from Sipha flava, assembly GCF_003268045.1. Lineage (NCBI taxonomy): Eukaryota > Metazoa > Arthropoda > Insecta > Hemiptera > Aphididae > Sipha > Sipha flava. The sequence goes on along the minus strand of NW_020272960.1, from coordinate 536,895 downwards.
ATTAAAATTAACATGCATTTTTAACTTGAACAAGTATTAGGTATTATTTATTACAATTATTAATAAGCAATTAACATACATTTTTAACCACACCTTTGAATACATTCATAATAGACAGTCCTAAGTCTGTTAAGGGGGAAGGATAACGTATGTAAGTACTTTAATAATAAAGAAATATTATTATGCAAGGTATTAAACTATTTAAGTCTAAAAAGGTAACTGTGCGCAAACCATGTGTATGATTACGACTCGACTGTTCCCAAACGAGTGGTAGTTTTGTGCCCAAATAATTTGTCTTTTTGGTATTTGTGCGCAAACCAGTACCGCCCTTATTTTTACGGTTCTTGTGCAACCCGACCGAACCGGTTGCTGTCACCGTTGGAATGTTTCTGTCCTATTCGCAACGTTGTAAGTCAACTAAAGACGACCGGCTGACTTGATTGCAATGTGATTTGAGGACTGTATTTATGACGGAGGACTAGTTTATAGGTTATAAATTAATATAAGACTTTGTGGTTTTAGATTTTAACTTACGGTTTCATGCGTATTGATTAAAAATTAGGCATTGAATTTAGATGGCTTTTATCAGACAGCTCATATGTTTAACCTCCTGTTGTTTTCGAAGAGAAATGACGATGAATGATTTATGTAAGCACACAACCATACAAACCCATATTTTAAATTTCGTAGAATGCCGCTGTTGAGTGTTATAATACATTTATCCATTAACCGCAGAATTCTGGTAAGATTAAAACAGTTTTTAAAATTGTACAAATTGTTTGTATCTTATGTTTTTGGTATTAAATATTTATTTTATGTCGAGGCTATATCAATAAATGAGGTATTTACATATTTTAATTTTCATGTATCTACGTATAAAATCATTTATAGCATAGAGTACGTTTCCGTTGCTGACGTTGAATTTTAGTTTGAAGTTTTACTTAAATTTAATTATCGTCTGTCAAAGTTTGCCTGCTCCATTAATCAGAATTACTGCTTCATTCTTCTTTCCTAAAAGGTTTTCTACTAATGTAATACGAAAACATTTCATTATAGTAATCTCATTCAGTTCAATAGTTGTTTTAGTTTATGTTTGGTATTATTTTACTGGAACTCTGCAAACACATATCTTTTAACTGATTATGTGGCAATAAAATGCACGATTAAAATATTGTATCCATAATATGGATGCACAAATTTTGTGTTCTAGAATATTTTAAAAATTTAAAAATTAGTAATAATCGACCAAGATTAATAATATTTTATTCTTCTTTTGGATTGTATAAATCTTGCCACTTAACAATTCAAATGCAAATGCATTATAAAACGTTGTGCGCTACATTCTTGACGTTAATATTAAAACAATAATATATGAACAAGTTTAAAATTTGATACTACCAGTTTATTATTTAGTTCGCAAAACGTTGAATTTTGTTGGGAAAATTGTTTGGTTTTTCATAATTATAATGTTAATAAATATTTACTGAATTTGGGCATTGTCACTATGATCTTATAATAAACACCATTGACGCACGAAACAATGCACGTGTTCAGTAATTGAAGATAAAATATGATTTTAACAATATGATGCGCAAACCACGTAATTATAATAATAGTAATAATAATAATAACGTTAGGAATGATATATAGTAACGTTTTCAAATGTGCTTCAATCATGTTGCAGTACAATAATTATAATTGTTCACATAGTGTCATCGTACTTGTGGGAGTGGTTAGCTTAAGAGATATCGCATTGATAGTGAGTAAAAGCAATGGTTTGCTGGTAAGAAAAAAGGGTAGCGGTGTCGTATACTATCTACGCCAGTGGTTTTCAAACTTTTTTTGTCCGCGGAGCTCTTATGCTTTCAAAAAAATCTACGGAGCCCCGAAAATCAGGAATTTACATTCAAGACAACGATAAGTATTAATATTCCGTACTTAGAAAAACGCACAGTTCAAAATTTCATTTTTTTTTAAAGTTCGGATTTTGTCATTTACCGTGAAAACTTTGGTCGTTTTACGTTGTGTTGTTAGATTTACTCCGTTTAATTTTGTGAAAATACCAGCCAAGTTATGAAGTCATGATAACCAAATTTTATCGGAAGTCTTACTTGTGAATAGAATTGGTGTCACTAAAACATATTACTCGTTGCGCAATTCAGGTAATCGTACCAGCGTTTTTTCTCGACAACTAAGAAATACGATAATATTTAAATTTAGATAATCAATACATGCCCACGGAGCCCCTAGACATCTTCCGCGGAGCCCTAGGGTTCCGTGGAGCATAGTTTGAGAACCGCTGATCTACGCAATAAATGTTATCTTTGAGTTTGCTATCTACGCATAAATTATGTCGTATAATTATATAAGAAAATCTTCGTTTTAAATCAGAGCACTTTATAAATAAATGAAGATTGTCAATGAATGTTTACAATTAAAGTTGAAAAGTATTTTTCATATTATTAAAAAATGTTTCGAACATAATATTGTACTTATGGAGCGCACCATTCTTCTTTAAGCTGCCTTCCCAGAAAATTAGTGTCACTATGCGATTTTATACTATATTTCAGCTCTACTATCTGGCATAAACTTAATCCGCTAATACATTTTCCATTAATATCGACATAGGTGAAAAACGGATTTTTTTTTTTACGAATTGACTTATAAGTTTGACAACCACGTGTTTCACAACGTATCTGCCATCGGAATTTTGTTTGCGGCTATTTTTATAATATTCTTTGAGAACACCAACACACACTTCATAGTTAATATTATTGATTTTTTTCACAAAATTCTTGTTTAAGGTAATGTACCTTTTTGTTTTAAAAAATTCACACAAGTATCATCAGTATAAATAATATGGATATATAGATTACCAATTGAACTCATTTTAAATACAAATACAAATGACAAACGCACACCACGAATAGTTTACAGACACAACTAATTGTTGAAAACCCATGGTTATACCCTTGTAGAATGTAGATCAATATTATTACGATTGTATAGATAACATCAAACGATGAATAGTATTTGTAGATAGATAGCATACGAAATTGCTAGCGAAAAAAAGTTTGGAAAAATGTTGTGAAATTAGGAAATTAAAAAATAAAAAGGCATTTGATAGATATTCATTAGCACATGACCGATCTCCGAGTAAGTTTAAATCTGTTTAGCTTTTTACGGGATATAACAATGCTGTTTTGATGTTGAAGAAGCGGTTAGGTACATTTCCAAAGCGAACGTTACTCTTTGGTCTCTGCGCACCGGATCTCCCGTAAGACGCGTACACATCTCCTCCGATCCTACGCACTTCGTTATGATACACGTCGCATGGAAGTGAAATTTAATTTTAAAACCAGACTGGTCTGGTCGATATTGTCCACGTGTCATCTAACACGGGAACCCGGATTCCGTGTTTTATTTTTTTATTCCGCTGTTTTTCTTCTACCCGCTCTCCGCACGCCGACCGTACTACTGCTTGCACCGCAGCAGTCGTGTCTTTCGTGGTTTTTACAGCTCACTGTTCGGCGTATTTCTCCGTTCAATTACCGTCTGCGTATATATCATTCGGACATCGACTCCGGCGGTATATAAATTCACCGCCGATGCACATCCGACGTCGTGAACACGATGTGTGGCGGCGTGTTTTTGGGCCCCAACCGACGGCGGGGTAGTAATCCCGCGGGTGAGCACTTGATATACGCCTCCGATTTCGCCCCCGTCCCTTACTCCCGAAACCACCCTTATTCGTCACACCTAGGTGAAATTCGCGGCTCGCTTCTCGGATTCGCACAAAAGAATCGAACAGCGCACGTTGTCAATGCCGCAGAGCTCCTTGCCGCGTACCGTTGATATATTGTCGCCAAACAATGTTCAATTAACGAGTAACTTCGTTTATACCTTTTGTTACATCATTCACCAGGTGTTTTCGCCCTTTCCAGTTTCTACCATTTCTTTCTCCTTCTCCTACCCCCCTCTCTATCCCTCTCATTCCTTTTTTTCTCTATTTTCCTCCATCTCTCTAGGTCTCTTAATTTCTCTATTTTACACATGACATTCGTGTGTGTTGGAAAACTTGTTTTTGTCAAAAAAATATGATATTTAACGATGAGATGGCACGATGAAGTATAAGAATTATTTTGAAAACGTGTTTCATATGGTTTTGAACCATAAACGATTACAAATCGATACCAGGTTCGCAAAATTCCTATACAAACATGTTTGAAAATAAACACAAATGTTTTATAGAATTCGAGTGAATCATAGATACAATATTATAATGAATCTACCTTATGGTATATCTGTTACTGAACTTTAATGGCTTATTTTTATTATAGATGATGTTTATGAATAATATATGGGATGTAATTTCATATTACTCAGCAATCTACGTTATTAAATAACATTATTGAATAAATATTCGTTAGCTTTATAAAGTCCTGCAATATATATTTTACAAGAAAAACTTCACGACAGTAGTTTTCACGATCGTTTTTGCAAGGGGAAAACTTGTTTTACTTCGTTAATTGAAAAAACGATAACAACTTAATAATGCAGTTGGATCGAGGCTGGATGGAAAATATCTTAGAGTAGGTAGAATACTTAAAGTTCTGTTGAAAAATCCTTTCAAAGAAAAAAAACTCTGTCCACATTTTATTTTTAAATATTTTTTCGTGTACTATAAATATATATACTTTATTATTACTTATCATTAGTTTTGACGGTGCCGCAATGAGCAATATTTATTACAATCCGAGATCTGAAAAAAAATTTAATCACAGGGCATTCCCGAGTTTAATTTGGTTATAAAGATATAAGTTTTTGATTCCGAGTTTTGGTTATCCCGCATTGCTCACCTATTCTACTTCGCCCTTTGGGTTTTTTTTCTTTTGGCACCAGAACTGAAATTTTTCACCGCCAATGGATTCGTCTACGGATGATTACGTGGCCACAAACACTGGAAGGTAATAAATAATATTTCATGGCCAAAACAAACGGAAATTCTCTTCTCCCATAACACAATACCCTCTTCTGCAATAATAATAATAATTTCATCTCAGCCAAATAATTCATATTTATTTAACAATAATAAATAGTATTAAGCAACTTAAAAGTTCGCTACATCTGCTATTCTCAGAGTATGATTTAAATGCCCACTCTTAGTAAAATATTTTAAGAAGATGTTATAGAAGCAACATTAATGGATCGATTCAAATATTATTGAGTTAAAGTTTCAATTTTTACACTCAACACTTTTTAACACTTTTTATTAATTTAACTAAATTAATATATATATATATAAATTATCATATATTTATTAAAAATATTCTTCTTTTTTTTTTCAATGCACGAATGGATTGCTTTTTTCTCCAGTTTAAATTTAAAATTGTATAACTATTGTTGTAACTAATTTGATAATGATAAAAATGATTTATGTTGACACCATATTTTTGTTTTTTAATATATTATGACGATAAATGTATAATTTACTTTTGATTTGGACATTACATTAAATAATTGAAATAAAACAAATTAGTGCTTAGGATTTATACTTAACTTTAATGAAATAACAACATTAACCATTTTTTTTAAAAGAAATAACTTTTTTACATTCATCTGACAGACAAAACTAATGGAAAAATATGGGGATATTTCAAAAAATTTCACTAATAAAATTAAATACTTTTTTCTGCTGTAAAATTAATTTTTTTTTTTAAAATATTTTTCAAAAATGTCTAATATAATGCTCCATTTAAAATGTCTTACCATTTATATTGATTGAAATATTTTACCTAGAATTGGTGTAGTACTCGTACTAGTTTATGGTAAATTAAATATGTTGGGTATTTGACCGAAGAAAAATTAATTAAGTCTATACAAATTGTGTATTTTCTCTAATTATTTATTGTTGTGTTATTGCAATTTTCACTAAAGATTGAAACAATGATTTAAAATGTTTATAATTTTCTTAGAACTTCCTAAAGAATCAGTTATTTCCGAGAAACATAAGTTAATGTAATGATTTCACCTCAGTGAAAACGCATTTATATTTAAATATACATCGATCACAAATTATCAACGCGTGTTCGCTCGTTAAAGAATCGTAAATATCTTACTAGTTATTTTGACAGGACAATATAAATCTCTTTGATGTTGAGGAAAAGTTTTAATTTTTCATTTGCAAGTTTCGTATACTTGTGTTATCATTTTTTTTTCATTACCGTAATAGTGTTACATTTTCGTAAAGAATCGGTGTATGTAACGTATACTTATCGTAAACCAAAAAGAACGTATACTCCTTACATTTGTACCAAAGTTTTTTTACAACGTTAAGTAAAATATAAGTTTGATTGTGTAAAACTATGTTTAAATAATAATGCTAAAAACCTTCAACTCCATAACAATATTGTGTTTATGTATAAAAAAAATAATAATTATTTTGTGTTTAGTGTTATTGAAAAGATATTTTAAGGTTTAAATATTAAATTATGCTTGAAGGTAAAATTATACAAGTAAGGATTAAAGCAATATCAGTAAAAAAGCACATGACGTAATGTGAGTCTGTAACATTATCATTTTATTTTATTTTAAAATCCAACTATCTTTTTGATGATTGGTATATTCATAACGTAAATTGAAACGAATATTTTTTTTTATGTATTTTATTAAAAAAGTAGGAATATTACAGATTTTTATACACAATTTAATTGATTAGTCAAAAGCAACAACTATGTAATCAATTTATCACTTTGAGGAAAATCCAAAAATCTTTTAATGTATAATACTTGAAGATCACTGGATATTTTAAGCTAGTAACATCCTATTTTAATAAATAAATTACCTATTTAGTTGCATATGGTACACAATCGTATTTTTTTTTTTTTTATTAATATTTTACACATATATTATATCTTATACAACAAACAAGTGCAGACAGATGTATCGATCAAAATTACAATAAATTATTGAGATAATTTTATTTGAATAATATATTTTTAAAGGTATAATTGTAGTATATGTCTTAAGTGTAAATGTTGATAGTTCGTTATGTCAATAAGTATAATGTATATGTAGTTTTTATAATTTACTAATATATTTTCTAAACTTCTTGATTATGTTATACTGTATCGGAGTTGTTGCAGTCATAATTTTATTTTTCCAAACAAAACAAACTTATGATGATAAATCACTTTCAAGCTGTGTGATAATGATCAACGTTGGTATAGAAATGAATCATATTCATCGAATAAAGGTGGGGCGGGGGCTGAAGGCATTAAACATAATTGTAAAATCAACAAATCTGTTTTTGTCACTTAAAATAATTGAAGCGGCGTAAATCCAAATACGATTGGAAGATGTTTACAGATGTATATATATGTGTTTGCATTGTTGATCACGATGACCATCATATGCGATATTTCCTTTACTGTTGCCACCAATGATGTTACGTTGTGCCTACGCGTAAAATCAGTGATGCTATTTTTTACGTACTTGAACGTCCATTACGTTTGTATATACGCTTTATTGTGATTTGTACTCTGCGCATTTGACATTTTCTCTGAGTATCTTTTATTCCCCATTAGAATATTTGTCGTAGGGGCAAATATCCTCCACGTAGTACCGTTGAACTGAAATCGATTTAATACGTTTTTCAATTTTTAGACGAATACAGTAACGCATGTTTTTATTCTCTCTCTTTTCCTCCTTTCTTATTCACTGAGAATTTCCGTATGTTCATGCATCTTCGAAGACTAACGTACATACAAAGTCAATTTTTTTTTTTTTACTGAAATGTCACAATTACGGTATTCCGAACACGAATTTGGAATCGACGTAGCCATCAATACGTGTTTTCGATTTTCTAAAAAAAAAAAAAAACGTATTTTTCGATCGTTACTTGCATACAAAATAACGGCTCAGAAATTAGGTCTGTTGTATGCAATGAGGCCTAAAATATTATTATGAATTAATTTGTATCAATTTTAAATAAAAATATTTTATACATTTAAAAGAAAAACTTTATATTTTTTTAATTGAATCATGTTAAAATTGATTTCAAAAAATTTAAATGGTAGTTGTAAATATTTATTTAAAATTTAAAACCGATGTATTCAGAAATAAATAATTGTACTATGTAGTATAAAAACTATAATACAATAATTTGTACATTTCAAATCAACCTAATTTTATAGCGATTTGTGTGTACATGAACATATTATTTATATAATTAAAATCTAGTTGGAAATCAGATCTTTCCAATTTTTGTAAAACTGATTTAGGTTCTAATGAAAAATAACTGAAAAATTATAATCAAATTAGGTAAGTCGTTTCGATAAGACGTGTACTTCGTACCGGCTATATTAACTTGAAAGTTCTAAAATTTTACTCATTAGGCCTTAGTAGTAATATCGCATAATTTATTTTAGAACATTTCCCTTGATCAATTTAGCTGATTTTTTTATGAATATTTTCGATATTATATTTTATAAAAAAGGGTTATAGTAGTCTATTTGATCTTTAATAAATGATAATTTTTTAATAAAAAATTATTAGTAAAATTATTTCAAATATTTTTGTTTAAGGAATTATAATTAATAACTTTTTGGTGGACTTCGTTGTAGTTCATGAATTATTTTGAAAATTTGGTCTAATTTTAACTTCCTTCTTCCCAGATGTTTTTTTTTTCATATTTTTGTGCTCAATAAAAAAAAAATCCGTGAACACATGTGGTAAAAAAATATTTTTAATTTAGAATGTACCAATTATAAAGTACATAAAAATATAGTTATTTTAACTATATAAGAAAATCACAGTATAATATGTTGGAAGACTTATAAAATTTATTGCTAATAATTGAAATCTGAACAAATATATACTTATTTAGCATACGTATATGTTTATTTGCAAAACATAATGCATTTCATGACCGATAAAATTGATATAAATAGTAAGTGAATATTAAATATAGTCACCTATGTATTATATCTTAAACTTACATAATTACAGTGTATCCAATTTTTCTTGGAAATTTCATCGAAACGCTGATTAAACTTTTTGTTCACTTAGGGTTTGAGAAAGGAATGTTTTGTAATAATAATAATAACAACTTAGGTTCTAATTATAATTATATTAGATCAGGTTTCTTTATATTTTCAAAGTAAATTGTTTGGAATTTTGAACTCAAAAATGAATGAACTCTTAAAATAATTTCATCGGCTATAGGTGGCCGGTATTCATACTGAAAATTGATTCTGGTTATTTTTAATCGTAATTTATAATCTATATCTGTATCTATATATAAATATATACATATAAAAATCTCGTGTCAAGGTGTCTGTGACCATACTCCTCAAAAACGGTTTAACCAATTTTAATACAATTTTGTATATACATTTGGTAGGTTTTTATCTATTTTTATACTCCTAAGTGCTATTGTTTAATAAATCGTAGTTTAATTTAATAATTTTTGACCAGGTCGATAACAGCGCAATTGAAAATGAATTATTAAATGATACTATTAAAAAATTATTAAAAAACTATTAAAAACTATTTGAAAGCTATCAATTTTATTTTTGGTATTAAATAAGGGGTATTGCATAAATGTTAAACAACAAGATCCCGCAACAGGTGCCAAAACAATCAAGAATGGTAGTTCGAAGGATTATTATGCATATCAGTTGATGATTAGATGCGATCAGGACAACGTTATTCTACGATGTCATGAGCTTTGTCAACAATTCATGGTCGACATTTATGTAATGATAAAGAGCGAACAATTACAATACAATCAAAAAAAGCTACGGTGCGGAAGATTCTCTAAACAATTGTTAGACATCGATGATAGGAAAGTTACTACAGATGGAACGGAATGCATACAATTATTGACCGATTTCTGCACAATCATTGATTCGCAAGATACTCTCATTGACCAGATATTTCCCAATGTACACAGAAAAAACATAAATCATAAGTGGCTGACAGAAAGAGCAATTGTAGCAACAAAAAATGTGGACGTCAACGAATTGAATCTCAAGATACACATTTGTTACCTGGAGATTTGGTGTCATACAAATCTATTGATACAGTTTGCGATGCTACTGAAGCTGTAAATTATCCAATAGAGTTTTTAAACTCATTGGTTTTACCAGGCATGCCACCGCATAATTTACAATTGAAGGTTGGTTCGCCGGTTATTTTGCTTCGTAATTTGAACTCACCATGGTTGTGCAACGGCACGCGATTAGTCATTAAATATTAATGAAAAACGTGATCGAAGCCATCATTTTAAATGGCAAATACCAAGGTGAAAATATATTATTACCACGAATCCCTATTATACCCACAGATGTGTCAAAACAATTTAAACGCCTTCAATTTCCAATTTTTTTATTTTTTCTTTTATTTACTTATTATAAATATATATTTGACAGAATTACGTATTAAATATCATTTAAATTGATTTACCTATCTCCTGTAAGCTTATACTTGTGTTGGAGATAGAGAGTTACAAGATAATTCAGAAATCTTTGATCAAACGAGGTATTTGTGTAGGCTACAGGGGTATTATATAGCTCTGTTTTTCCTTCTATTTTCTATTTTGTTTATATAAGTTTTATATTTTCTACAACCCATAATGTCGCAAATTGTTGGTAAATTAATTTGAAAGTCAATACGTTTAGCTCATTATAGTTGAGTACTGTTGACCCCACTAAATTTTGTTTACCCAGACAAACTCTTATTATTTTATTTTGCTGCAGCTGTAGTGGTTTAATTACATTTGCAGTTGCACCACCCCAAATCTTAATACCATATTGGAGAACTGCTTGATAAAATGACATATATACTATTCTGATGAGGTGTTTTGGTAAAACTGAATAAAGTTTATAAAAATGATGTAATGATATATTACATAATACAATAATATGTAATTAAATTGGCATTTGCAATGACCATCAATTAGTCTTAAGACCAAACGATTTCTGTCTGTGCCTTAGATTTGAGCACATCATGTTTTTCACACGGATAGTTATACGTGGCGTGTTCTCCAACCATCCAGTTTGTCTGCGTTGGCGAAAGATGGGATAGCAAAAATTATTGTAAACTCTGTTGCATTAAGAGATTGGTATTGTTTTTTACTAATATTGTCATAATTAGCGATATATATATAAATAATTTTAAAGGATCAATTTTAATAAATTATTAAATTTTTAATTTATTTTTTATATATTTATTTTTTATATTTAGTTAATTTTTATATTTCATCACCGATCACAGCACATCTTTACACACTTATATTAAATTAGTTATTTTTTCTAGCAAAATATTATCTAGAAATAATTTATATGACTTAACAACATTTGTCGGGTCAATTTTTAATATATTTAAGTATGTATACCAAGACGAGTTAAATGTTTAAGTGATGTTCATGTAATTGTTATGCTGGAAGGCGTGTATCAGAATCTGTCTGTGACTTGTTTGGGTGATCTCTCCGTAAACAGAAGTCATTAGTAGTCGATATATTAAACGAAACTGGTTCGATCTCCATGGTTTCCAACATCTAGAAAATATATTCATGGAAATTAATCAGTGTTAGTAATATTGTTAGGGGTTAATTATATATTAAAGGTAGCAACTATAGAAACATATGGTGTTGTTACATGGTGAATAGTTACAGGTACTTTAACCCGTGATCACTCGCATGATGTACAAAATCATAGTTACTCGCACGCAAGATTATGATCCGCATTTAGTAAACTCATAAAATATATATATATATATATATATATATATATACAAAACTAATAAATTACAATTTAATTCAATGTTAATAATTATGTATTTATTATTATTAATAAATAATAATTAAATAATAAATAAATAAAAATATAAATATTTTTCATAAATTTTTAAAGTAAGTAAGATGAAATTTTTATTTATCTATCAATTTTACATATAAAAAAAAAAAAAAAAATAAAATAAAATACTGCATATTAGATTCTTCTTCTAACAAGTCAGCAATTTGATTTTCACTTATTCTAGCCATTTTTTGTTTTAAATTAAATTAAAACATTAATACATAAATCGAGTAAAATAAAAAAAAAAATAGTAATAAACGAGGTTTAAATAATACGTAGGTATGTTATTACACGCATGCGGAAATATAGACAACACAACAATTATCACTTATATGTCACCCGCCCAACTAATCGAAGTATGAAATAAACCAATTATTATTACTTAACTATTATTACTTCTTTATATAACCATTAAAGGTATGCTTTCTACCTACAGTGATAAACATAATAACTTTTCTATAAATAACGCAAATGTCTAATATGCGGAACACTGTTCCGCGTGCGAGTGAACACGGGTTAAATTATAAAGGACATTCGTTTCAAATATTCAAAATAGTGAAATCTTAGTCTGGCGTGATGGTTATGCAAAACACGTACGTAGGTGTCATTGGTAGTTAAACGTGTTTATTACAATTAAGCCGGCGCAGTGGTTATGCAATATAATTACGTCAGTGATGTCGGTTAAAAAATACGATCACAAATAATACAATACAATTATATTATAACAGTATAATATTACAAGAAATGTTATAATAATGAACAAAATGTTATTTGGTTATAATTAGTATTTCGATTCCTTGGAGAAAACACGTAATAACACATATACATACATCGTGATGATTCAACGTTTATTGAATATTGAACTCTAATTTTATGTTTAGTAAAAGAAACACTTAAATAATAGAATGGAAATTTTTAAAATTAAAATTTGTGTTAGTTTCTTTTAGGGATCATGAAAATTATTTCAATGAATTTGTAACCATCTACTTAACATTCTTATTTTCTTAAAATGCGTTTAGTATATTTAAATATTAAACAAAAAGGTACAAGTTTAGCCTTTAGCATAATAAATCTAAAACTGTTATTTATCTATTACCATTAATATAAGTATTTAATAAAAATTTAGGAAACGAATGTTATAAATAACCGTATTACAGTCTAAGTAACTAAAAGAATTTATGTTGACGGGAACTATAGGATATTATAATCATTGGAATAATTTGAATTTTATTATTCATTAAACGTGGTATTTATCTATGTATAAATGCAATTAATTTTTACGGTTAATAGTATTTTTGTTTAAAAATGTGTTTAATATATCTTTTAAGAATAATTTTAGGTAGGACAATACTATTCTTCTATTATCGTTTTGATAGTATTCTGTATTGTTTGTAATTAAAAAGATAAGTCGGAATAACTTAAGCGAAGCTAATTGAAGATAATTGAATAAAATATTTACTGAAAGTTAAATTGCATTTTTATTTAACAGAATTGCCATAAATACTGATATATTTGTATTACTTTGTATTACAGGATAGTATTCACGATGCATACAATCTAATATCAAATTACATTTAAGTGATTGGCGCAACAATGTTTTGGATCACTGTTATTTTACTGTTTACTTCGATTGGTAAGTTAACATTTTTACAATCATTTATGGCTTCTGCTCACTCACAGTGGTTGAAATAAAACTTCTCGTACCCGTTCAGTAGTGGGCTGCGTAATTAAAATATGTAATTTTTAAATATAAATATCTCTTAATTATCTGTATAACTTTTAGTAAATTAATGAGTTAATGTATTATTCAAGTTTAATGGTATACAATCTTTATCTAAAAAATATTATACAAGTTTTTTTAAACTTTAATAAGTTTAGTATTGGAGAATAAATTGAAATTAATAGGCATTTAAGGTGAGTTTATATACTCACTTATTTTTTTTATTTATAAAATTTATAACAGAACGTCTTTCTAGAAAAAGGTAAATATTACTCATATTTTATTCTTGCTTTTAATTTTACAATTATTTGTAGTTTATATTGTTTTTTTTTTTTTTTTTTTTTTTTAATAAAGTAAAATTATGGAATAAGCATTCTTTAATACTTCTAATTAAATTTAAATAGTTACAGACATTTATTGCAATGCAATTTCAATTGTTTTATACCTCCTTGGCTATAATACAATAAAACATTTATTACATAAATGATTTGACATATTTTTGAAGAAATATGTTTATTTTATGAGAGCCAAAATATAAATTTTTGACTTTTAATTTGAATTTTATAAGAGTTTGAAAAATATCAAAACACTATTGTTAATTCGAATTACAGTCAAAATTGTTTTTTGAAAAAGTGCAACCATATATAGAAAAATAGATCTTTATCTAATCTGTATTAGAATAATTAATCGAAGGTTCTAAAGTATGAATATTGTAGCCGGGTGTTTATTTTTAACTCTTTTAACTACGAAATATTACTAAAAACGAATCATATTATTTGATCAAAATAATATTTGATTAGATTAATTTATATTATAATTCTGAGGGAAAATTATCAGGATATTAATTTATTTTTTATTTATATTTGATAAGGCTTCAAATACAAAGTTCATTACCCTATGGTAGATAAAAAGATAAAAATTAGAAGAAAAAAGGCCGATTAATTATGATATAGGGATTGCAAAGGTGGTGTTAATGATTATATGATGTAATAGCAATAATGGTGTTTAAGGTTATTCTTTGAAGGGGTAAATCAAATATAACACAGTTGCAGAATTAAATTAGAGAGGATAGTTCTACTGTTTTAATGAAGTGTATGATGTTGGATCCCTGTCCGTGGCCGAAGGCTTCTTTAGGTGATGTTATGAGTTTTGACAATGATCTGGCGGAGTTAAAATTTGGGCACTCGAGGAATATGTGGTTGACCGAGAGAGTACATTGGCATGCATCACATAGTGGTGCAGGGTCTTTACTTAATAAGAAAGAGTGAATTAGCCTAGTGTGGCCTATGCACCTTCTGGTAATCATTACTTCATCTTATCTGTTGAAGTTATTGGTTTGTGATTTCGGCCATGTGTTGATGGAGGGTTTTATTCCGAAAAATTTGTTTGATGTTTGTTTTACCCGTTGGGATTGCCATAGGAAAGTGGAGCTTATTTTTTAGAACTTGGGTGATATCTTCATATAGTATAAGTTAATATATTCGGATGTGGGGGAGTGTTGCTGCTTTTGAGACAAGGTCATCAGCAATTTCGTTGCCCGGGATTCCGATGTGTGATGGGAACCACATTATTTTTATAGTTTTGTTGGAAGCGCGTATTTTGTTTTGAATACATTGGGCAATTTTACATTTTGTGTTTGTGTTCGATATAGCTGATATAGCGCTCATAGAATCGCTTAGTATGAGGATATTATTGTGAGTTATGAATAGAGAAGATGTTGATAGTGCTTCAAATATTGCTAGGAATTCTGCTGTGTAGATGCTCGAAAGTTGAGAAAGTTTGAACAAGATATTTTGTGACATATGTATGTTAGCGAAACCTGTTTGTTTTGAGGTTTTTGAGTCATCTGCATATATATGGTAAAAATTGTTGAAGTTATTATTTATTATTTCGTAGAACAAGTTGATGATTTATCTGTAAGGTGTACAGTTTTTGTCAAATTTTTTAAGTTCAGTGTTGACTTCAATAAGGTTATTATGACATGGGGGACATAGAGAGGGACTTTCAATAGGTCTTATGTTTTTGATAACGGATATTTATTCTAAAATCTCGTTTATTTTAACATAAAGTGATTTAAAATTATGAGTTCGGGGAGGTTTGATGACCATTTCTTTTAATTTGATTTGTGGTGTTGACATTTTTTTAGCTGCGTATTTAACGGAAAGGTATTTGCACCTAAATTCCAGTGGAAGGATGCTGGACTCATAATGCAGGCTGTTAATTGGGCTTGTTCTGAAAGCTCCTATAGGCAGGCTGATTCCAGCATTGTGTATAGGGTTAAGTAATTTAAGGGTGTTGGGAGTACTTGAGCCATAAATTGTGGAGCCGTAGTCAAGTGTTGATTTTATAATAGAATTAAAAAGGACGAGAAGGGTTTTGCGTTCAACTCCCTATTTGTAGTGGCTTATAATTTTATTTTTAAATTTGTTTTCAGCTGTTTTAGATGTGCAGTTCACTTTAGTTTGTGGTCAAAAGTTAGACCTAAGAGCAGTGGCGTAGCCAGGATTTTTAAATAGGGGGGGCTAACCACTTTTTTGGATAAGTAAGGTAAGAGAGGATATGAGAATTCACCCTTAACCCCCCCCCACCATCTACCACCAAGTTTCTAAACTTATTTCAAGCATTTTAGTATAGTTTTAAAAATATTTATTAATATAAAATTTATAATAATAATAATAATTTTGGTTTTAGTGTTCAGTCCCTTGCTCCACTCTGATAGCTGTATCCTCTTAGGCAAATTTCTGGCAAATTCAGTTATTATTTCACTTTCATCGAATTGCTCATTTTTTATTTATATAAGCCATAGCTAACCCATTCAGTCTATTTTCCGATATAGTGCTTATTAAAAAAATTGTTAAGTGATTAAGTGCTGAAAACGTTCTTTCCGGAGTGAAAGAGGTAACTGATAACGTGGCGAATAATTGTAAAAGTATTTTAATGTTATTTTAATGTAATCGAAGATTGGTGCGATGAGAGAGTGAATCAAGAGCAGAATTCGGTTTTGGAATAGTTTTTTGACTCTATTGTTGCCTCCATATGAACAGGTAAGCTCTGATTGTAGATGAAGTATCATCATGGAGATCTTGGACATATATTTTAGCAGCTTTTATAATATTTTTATCGTCATACATATTTAAATTGTCCGGAATAAGTCCTTCAAGTGGCATAACATCAATAAGCCTTTGATTAAAACGAGCATCCATTGATTCTATTAAATAGTCAAGATACATTATACATATAAACACGGCCCATGGGGGAGAGCTATAGCTCCCTTATCCCCCCCCTTGGCTACGCCACTGCCTAAGAGTCGTATGCTGTTGGTTTGAGCAAGAATTAATTCTTGCATTTTGATTGTAGGAGAAAGAATTTTGTTTTTTCGGTGGAAAAGAATTGTTTTGCATTTTGATGAGGAAAATTTAAAGCCAGTTTTCTTCGACCATTGAGAAATGTTATCGATAGCGGTTTGCACAATGGTTTTTGTGTTGTGAATGTTTGTGCCTGAGCAAAAAATATTACAGTCATCTGCGTATAGTAGGACTTTGACGAGTGGATTGATATGATTGCTAATATCGCTACGAGGAAAAGTGATACACTTAAAGAGGAACCTTGTGGAAGGCCATTTCCTGTTGTAAAAAGTGATGATAGAGTGTTTCTGAATTTAACCTCGAAGGTTCTGTTTTCAAGAAAGTTGTTAATACATTTTAGTTTATTGCTTCGGAGATTCCATTTTTGTAGAATGAGTAGAATTCTATGTTTCCATACTGAATCGCATGCTTTAGAAATGTCTAATGAAACCATTAAGAGATGGTTTTTGATGTCAAGTGAATCACATATGTTTATGTGGATTTTTGTCAATGAGTCGATGGTGGAGCGGTTGCCCCGAAAACCGAACTGATGGGGGAAAGAAGATTCTGTGTTTCAAGGAACCATATTAGTCGAGTATTAACCATGTTTTCAAGATTCTTGCTCATAGTATTAATAAGTGATATTGGTCTATAATTATTGATATCGAAAATGTTTTTATTAGACTTGGGAATAAGAATGATGGTGGCGGCTTTCCATTATTTTGGAAAGTGGTTTTTAGTCTATATGTTGTTGAAGATATTGAGTAAATAATTAAGAGATAAAAAGGAGAGGTGTTTTAAGCACGAAAACGGTATTCCATCGGGATCGGGGCTTTTGCTCTTTTTTTTAAAAAATATAGTTATTGAGTTCAGTGATGGTGAAAGGATCATTTATAGGATTATCGGAGTTTTTATCACATATTTGACTGGTGAGGTATTTTCTACCATTGTTTTATAAGATAAGAAATGGATATCATAATTTTCATTGCTGTTGTTTAATTGGAAAAAAGGAGCTAAAAGTGTCTACTATTTCTTTTTTGCCAAAGAGTTGATTTTTGTGATAGTTTATTGTTTTAGGTTGAGTTCTATTGATTCATTTGATACTCATAATTCTGGACCACATTATATTGGATGGGGTTTTATGGTTGATACTAGAAGTTAATTCTTTCCAAGAGTTTGTTTTACTGCTGTTAATTGTTAGGCGTGATATAGCTCTGAATTTTTTAAGTTTAATTTTGTCAGATTGATGTCTTGCTTTCTTTAATTTATTTATGGTTTTTTTGTAGTTCTTCATGGCTGTTTTGCATTCGTTGTTCCACCATGGGTCCTTTTTCCTGGCAGAAGTACGTTGGCTTTTTCCGATTGTGATTTCTGCTGCTTCGATTATTGTATTAGTAAATTATTTTACCATTGATTCAATATTTGCAAAGGGGTTTGTTTGAAAGAGAGTACTGAATTGATAATCGGTCAATAGTTTGCCAGTCATGTCGCTGAAAGCTTGCCTATTGGCTGTTTTCAAGAATTATCTGGGAGTTATTTCGTCCATTATTTGAGATTTGAGAAGACTCAGAATTATGGGCCAATGGTCATTGCTACAATAGGATGTTTGCACGGTCCAGTCAATTGTACCCCCTAAAGATGCGGAAACTATAGACAGGTCAATTGTTGAAAAGCTACTGTTTGTTGAACTATGCCTTGTTGGGTAGCTATCGTTGAGGAGGATTATCGAGTCATTTTAACCTGTCTGTGTAATCGAATCCTCAGATAATATTTCTACTGTTTAAATCGCTTGGTAAAATTAATGGATGAGAGAGTTGTGAGATAAGATTATTGAGATCCGAAGTGTAAGTTCTGTGCTGTCTGGCGCATATAAGTTTAAATGGATAGTTTAGTATTGTAATTTTTAGTGATGGATTGTAGCGATGTCTTTGAGTGGAGTAGTGAAAGAGATCTGTGCATGCTCTGTTAATAATGATACAAATATGCAGACTCCCCTACTAGCTCTGTCTAGAGGGTCTTGGTTCTTGAATTATCCCTGATAATTTTTAAGTTTTGGTTCTTTCTTTTGTTTTTTGAAATTTGTTTCCTGGAGGCAAAGCGTCAGAGGTTGAAGATCAGAAATATACGGTGAATGTCAGCAGTTTTTTATAATAGATATTTATATTCCATTCTACTATTATTTCTAAGGGTACCAGTTTGATTTGTGCATTGTAAGTTGGTAGTATGTGGTTTTGATTTTTAGAGTAAATGGTCATTGAATTATTATTCATTAGTTTAGTTCTTGATATTTGCTGTTTATTGCGGTAGTAGGGTTTGAAAATATAGGTTTGCTAACTTGGTAAGTCAGGATCTTATAGAGCAGTTGAGAGCAATTGGTCGGATTTCTTCTATTAAATGTATAAA
This sequence comes from Sipha flava, assembly GCF_003268045.1. Taxonomy (NCBI): domain Eukaryota; kingdom Metazoa; phylum Arthropoda; class Insecta; order Hemiptera; family Aphididae; genus Sipha; species Sipha flava. The sequence continues at coordinate 517,570 of NW_020272960.1, read as the reverse complement.
AATGCGTACGTCTGTGTTGGCTTCTTCAATCGGTGAATGAACGTTTATTGATTTTGTTATGAAATTTTCAAATATGTGTTTAAATTGTTAAAAGGTAATGGATGTGTTGGAGTTATTTTGAGAGAAGCTCTCTACGTTATTAAGTCTCTCATCCAGGTTGTCAATCGTATGTTTAGATGAGTTAGAGCGAGAGCGAAATTTGTGGTTTTTGTGTTTTAATGTTTCTGGAGTTTGAGAGTAACATTGATGGGCGATGGGCGTGACTTTGAAGAAGATGTTTCGGATATAAGTCGTTTATGTATTGCATTTGAAATTTGAGTATGAGTTTTTTTTTTGTTAATTTTAGTGTAATGCATATGAAGGTGAAAAGACGAAGCGGAGTTGGATGGTGAGAATGTTGTGTTTGGTGGTTCATCAATGTGTTCTGATATTTTGTTTTCTATTGTATTGAATTGGATGTTATTTGGTATTTCTTTAGGGATAATGTTTATGATTATTTTTGAGTCAGAGGTATTATTTGGAAATTGAGTATAGTTATTATATTGATGATCTAGTAGATTTGAACTTAAAGTTGACGTATTTTTGCAGTGTGCAGAGGTGTGGCCGGTTTTTTTGCAAAGGTAGTAGATAAGCGAGTCATCGGTGAGAAACACTCAGTAGTCGGTGTCTTCGAAATTGATTACGAGTGAACCGGGTAGTTTTGATATATCCTCGTGCGGGATATGGGTCTGTCTTCGAAAGCTAATAATGTGGGGCAAATCATCTGTTGTAAAACCGGCTTTTAAGAACGTGATTGGTGTGAATGTTTTGATGTCCATGTTGCTTAACGCATTTGTGATGTATGAGTGTGGAATTATGGGCGAGACATTAGAAATAATTATCTTTTTTGATTGTTTTTCTAATTTGCGGATTGGAATGATGAGGTTGTTAACAGTAATTGACGGGTTGGAGCTCATAATTTCATTAACTATGTTTTTGTTTGCAAAATAGACGCAAAAACGATTATTAGACATTCTGGACGCAAATTTTATGTTAGCCGGGTTAGTTATGGAACCCAGGGCTTTAATATACTCTATTTATGGTGTACCATCGATTGTATTGAATATAATGGCTTGGTCCTTCTTAGAAAAAGATAAATTTGCTGTCATTTCGGCAAATGTTTTTTGTGTATGATTAGTATTTGAAGAGCTAATAGTGGTATTTGTGTCCTTAGGAGTTAAAATATATGTGTTTTTTATATTGGTTGATGCATTATTTGGTTGGGTTTTGGTTTTTGAATTATTCAATTTAGAAATATTATGGTTAGATTTTCTAGTGAGGTTCGATTGTGAACGTTTTAAATATGGAAAAATAGGTTTAACGGTTACGTCCGCGATAACGCAACGACGACGCGGTCTTAGTCGTAATGATTATGTGAGTTGTTATGCTCCTATCATATACATTACCGATCGTCTATGGCGCGGCGTTCACGAGGAATAGTATTGCTATCGGAAGCTAATTAATACGGTGCGCGATTAAAACATGTGTGGTCGCAACGGTGTCCAAACACGAACTGCAAGATATTAATATTTTTGCTACTTAATTAAGGTATTTATACTAAGTATGACATATATCCAACAAACATAACAATTTAAAACTCTTTTTTTGCTTCATATGGTTTTAATTTACTGTTAAATTTATTGGTAATACACAAGGCCGCATTTAAGATTAAGCTACCCCGTGCAATCAAAATCTGCCGCCCCCTTCCATATCAGTTTACATAAATATTAATAATTTCTTTTAACAAATAACAAATGACGTTTACAAACAGTTAAATAAATTAAGAATCAAGAATTAACCAATTGAAAAAAGAAATCCTATAATATATTTTGATTTTTTTTTTTTTTTTAAATCAGTATTTGTAATATATAGTAATTAGTAAAGTTAGGTCACTATATTTATATAAATACCTTTAAATGCTTAAGTTCTGCAGACATTATCATAAACATTTTTTTCTACATTTTATTAAAGCAAATTCTTCAATTATATTATTGTTATCAATTTTTGATGTTAAATCCGCTTCTTTGGTCATCATTGCCAAACTATTCAGTCTATTTTTTTTAGAACATGATCTATGATACGATTTTACTCTCTTCAGAGCTGAGAATGATCTTTCCGTTGAACAGTTGCTAATAGGTGTGCATAGCAACATTCTCAAAAAAATATCAATATAAGGATAAATATGTACAACATTTTTTGCCTTATGAATGCACACATATCTTGTATGGAATTTGGAGCATCAGTATTAATACTTTTTAAATGGTCTCTAAAATGCAGGAATTTATTTATAAAAGACGGTTCCAAATCATTGAGATATTCTTTTGTAGTCCAGCAGCGTACATATAAACGTCAGAAACTAACAAAGTAGTCAGTTTAAAAAAAAATTTATAGTTTCAAGAAGGTGATCGTATGATTCTTACCCTTTTTCTAGTTCATTGATTAATTTATCCAACATAACAAAATAGGTATCACTTTTGAATATTTCTGTCAAATTTAGGTCCATATTTTAGACGGTCTTTCATCAAAAAATTTTTTTCGCTTTTTTTAATGTTTTAAATTGTTTTTAAAATCTTTAATACCTGTTTTTTCAATTTTTGAAGATTTAAAATGTTCGTAAGCTTCATCAGAGCGAAAATCTGTTTAAAACTATTGATGAATCATACAACTTAACTACAATACCCAAATCAATATTCACAGATTACAATTTATTGCTGACTACATTAAATCTTTGTAGAATATGAATCCAAAAGATTGATAAGGAACATGTTTCTAGAGAATAAAGTCTTTCTTTCATTTCTCTAACCTCATTTCGATTAGTTGCCTTTTCTTTTTCATCAAGTTCATGATGTTTAGTGCATTTATAATAGAAGACCAATTTTCATTAAGCGATTTACAAGCATCGTCTATTGCCGACCATCTTGTTTCTGCAAGAGACTTCACTGATGCATTAAGAATTTTCTGAAGTAAATCAAAGAAATAAACTGCCTTATTACAACAGCTCACAGAATTCATTCCAACCAAATTCAATGAATGGGCAGTACAAGGTATGAATTTAGTCAAAGAATTTAATATATTAATCTTTGCTTGAAGTCCAGAGTACAAGCCTGACATATTGCTCCCACTGTCATATGATTGACTTCTGAGATTTTGAATGTTCAAATTATTTATTTTTAATATTTTAAACACAGATTCGGCCATATCTTCCGCTTTATGACCTACATGGTCTAAGAAGCAAAGAAACCGTTCAACTGGATTACCATATTCGTTGATATATCGAACTCATAATGATAGTTGGTTTATGTGGGATATGTCAGGTGTGGAATCGACACTAATGGAGAAATAATGTGAAACATTTATTTATTGAATAATCCGTTGATTGCACTTTTTTAGACATTATATGAATTATTTCTTCATATGTACTGGAAGATATATACGATGTATATCCTTTTCCTAGATTTTCATATCGTTTGATATGATTAGATATAAACGAGTAAAACTCAGCTAAAAACTCAATAGCCATCAGAAAATTATTGTTGTTCGTCAATTCAATTGTTCATGATTCTCTTCGAAATGCTAAACCTCTGGATGTTAACCTTTTTACTGTAGCTACCACTCTCTTCAATACATTAACCTAATAAATACGTTCATCCTCAATCTGACATTCAAGTCCACTATCAATGTGATAAAGTATATTTTCATGTTGTTTTATTTTTATTATATTGGTTCGATGGACTGGTGAGTTTGAATGTCCTTGTATATACCCTTCTGCTTTATGCCATTGTGAAAAACCAGTAGTAATAAATGAAGATTTGGAGCCAAACAGAAGACATGGATAACAACATAGAACACCTTTACTCTCTGAATATACTAAAAAGTCTCTTTGAATTTTCTCCCCATGTTTTAAAGTTCCTTGTATATAACTTTTATTAAAATATCTAAAAGATATATTTTTTTTTTTTTAAAAGTTATAAGATAAAATCTCTTAGATTTTAATAAATTGGTAGTTGATAAATCTTGTGAGAAACCATGAATACATAAATAATCTATGGTGTGCTCATCTAAAGACCATAGTGCAGGATCATGACTATAAACAAGTAAACAATAATACATCGTTAATAATTATTTACACTTTTAAACAATTGTTTATTTTTACAATTATACTATATACAATTTATTTAAACAATTTAAACTAACATGGAAATGTCCCCAACCAAAAGGTTGTATAAATATGCAGAATTTGCAATATATATATACATATATATTATGTAGAGTTGCACAAAAAAAATGTATTGTTATTTTTTATACTATATCATTAAATAATAATATTGTTCAAGTCTGTTTTATGGTGTATTATAAGAGAGACCTATTTTAATACACATTAAGATTAACTTTTTCTTGGGAAACAATTATTTTATCTTAAATACTTGCTTAGGAATACAGATATTTCTCTTAGAACTCTTTTGGAACTCTTCTTCAACTGTAAACTGATTAATATTTTTTAAAAGTAAAAACATATTTTCATTACAAGAAAATTAATTATTACATTTACATTATTATAGACAAATTAATTAATATCCATTTCTCGATAAACTTTTGTTAGAAAATGTAAATGTAATTAGTACTTACTATCTATTTCAGTAACATTTGAGTTAGGAATACTTTCTATGTTTTGTTAAGCTCATTGCTATAATTGCATTCTTTTACAAATTCTAAATTATGAACTTGTTCACAGGAATATATATTTGATATAAAAAAATAAAAATAACGTTGATTGTATTATTACTAGAGACCAAAATTAGATAAATGGATTTGCATATCCATACTAAGTATTATTTACACTATTCTATAATGAAAATCAAATCAAACTGATTTTATTGAATAAATTTAAATATTTTTTCTATAATCTTTAATGTTGAAAGGTAAAATTATATTTATTTTTCTATTTATATAAATATTAATTTTAATTATTTTTGTATAAAAAAATATTTAAAACTTTAATTTATTGAACATATAATATGTACAAAACTATAAGTGGTCAAAACTAACATAAAATAGTGAATAAGTGACTGAATTTAATCATAAAAGTGACAAAGAAATAACCTATATCAGTGTGTTTCCTAAATCGTAAATATTATAAAAAATACATCATTTTTCTTTGAATCTCTAGTTAAAATTAAATTGATGATCACTTTTATGGTATAAATCACAAAAAATAATGAATAATTAATATAAATTGTAGTAAGACATAACCAGGCCCGTTCTGACATATTAAGATGCCTTTATTCCACAAACAAATTTCCTCCCCTCCACTCTCTTGATCACTCAATATCATACCTGAGATGAATTTAAAAATTTAAAAAAATGTCTTTGAATATAGTGTTAATTCATTTTTCATTGTTGATTAAATTATGTGTTATATTAAGTTAACAATAAAAACCCAAGTTTCTTAAAACTAAATGTTACATCAAACATTTACCTAATTTTACAACAAAATTTATGACTATGAGCTTGACTGAATAAAAATTTTATTTGCATATTTATGAGGATTTTAGCATGTAAGCACCTATATCAAATGTTATTAGCTGTCTTCCAATAAATTTAAATAAAATTTAAACATAAAAACATGGTATATTATTTTAAAACATTAGATAACTTTACCTAAATGAAATAAATTTGATAAAAATCAACTTTATTTTCTTTACCTATAAACCTATAGAATGGATATATACAGGGTACATATAGACTGGTACAAAATAATTCAATAATATGAACTTTAAAATAATTATAAGAACAAAACATTAAATTCATAAATTCAAGATGAAAAAAATTAAACTTTTATAGTAAACAAAAAAAAAAAAAATAAAGAGAACATTATAAATAATACATATCATTATTATATAGTATTTTATAATTACATAAAATATATTATAATTTAACAAAATATCTTATTATATTCCTAAATATCTAATTTTTTAACTTAAACAAAATTAACTTTTCTAGCTTTTACAGCTGAAAACATTTCTATTATTAATAATACATTTTTATTTTTGTAGTTACCTATTAAAGTGAAAAACTGAATACCTTAGAATAGCTCTCATGAAACTACACGAGTAGAATAATAATATACAGAAACCTAAAAATCTGGACTATTAACTATAAAGTAGATATCTATGTAATGGTTTGAAAGACATAAAAAAAAGCAAAACAATGATTTATTTTACCTAGTTTATGTTTTTTAAGTACAAAAAGTATAAATATTATACACAAATTAACATATCAAAAATGAATTTAGTGAACTGCTCATAAAATGAAATTAAATATTAAATAAATTAAAATTTATATATCTAAATTTGCTACAACACACTAGTATTTAATTATTTTACAACTTGTATATGTGCACTAAAAAAACACAAAAATAGGCCCTAGTAATAATTCGCATTTAAAACTCTAAAATTAAAAATTTTTATTCTCAAACAAAATCTTACCTAGATCGGTCAGATTAACTCCAGTTTCTGGTTTAGAATTTAAGAAAAAATCATTTATTTTTTCAGTTTTGAAAATCACATCTTCTAACTTCTGTGCTTTCTCTTGAGATATTTTTCGATAACCACCACCACTTAATCGCTTACGGTTCATAGTAAATTAAGATTATCACACAGAAACACATAAAAATACACAATATATGTAGATAACGTAGATATAAAACATTAAAATAAGTACGAAAAAAGTTAACGTTTACCTACACTTTAACAAATTAATAATGATTAAACATTAAATATAGATAGTTCGATTACTGAAAACACTGATGCACAGTTACTGTACTGTACAGGAGTGTACCACAATAATAATTATTATATGTATATACATAGACATGGTTATTGATTCATATTTAATTGTGTTGTTTATTCACTAACGAGAGCATTGAATACTAGTGCTTGGCTTATCTTGGGTAATCTTCATGGACTGACGAAATTTTAGATTTAAAAGTTGTTTAAAGAAATCCCTACAGCCACTCTTTTGGAGCTACTGTATACAATATCGCTACTTACTATCCAGTTATTAATCATTGTTTTTTATTTGTTATTGTATTATTTTGTATATTTATTATGAATTTCATGTCAAAAATCTATATCCATCTATGCTAAATGATAATAAGAATCTAAAGACATTATTATTTACAATAATAACAAAAAAAATGAAAGAAAAACGAAACATAAAACTCATCAGTTTATATTAAAATACTCCTAGAACAATTACACATAGGCACTTTTTCCAGGATCACGACCGCTCCATGAAATCTGCCGCCCGGTGCAATTGCACCCATTGCGCCCTCCTAAATGCGGCCTAAATACAGACGATGTTTATTTATTTTATTTCAACGTTGAATTTAATCCATTCTAGTGTTATATTCACAATATATTTCTATAACATTAAAGCATATATAGTTAATTTTACGAAGCAATTTGATTGGTTCTGGTCTAATAGCAAACAACGACGATAGCAAGAAATAACACGTTTTAATGGTATACTGTAAGAGTTATCTAATTTGGAGAAGGGGTAGTAAAATCCAGTCGAGTTTATATAAACCTTATGAAAATAATAATAAAATCTTCAAAAATCGTTAAACCACCATCTAGTCGTAAAAGTTGTTCAAACGAGTGTTTTCTAACTAATAAACTCTATTTTAAAGAATAATTTGATGAATTTTGACGACTGAAGTCTAATTCTGACGTAATTTATAGCTTTAAAGCAAATATTAATCGATCTCAATAATTATCACGGGAAGCATAGGTTTTGTATTCTTCTATAAATTGTATCACAGAACATAATTAATAATTTATCACTACAATATCTATTAGTTAAAAAAAATTTTGAAAAAATTCGTGATTTAATATATTTTATGTTGACTGTAGAAATATGTACTAACTAATTTTTTTATTATTTTTTTCATAAAGCTTTAAAAAAATGTTGTTATGTTAGTTTTGTGATATAGCCATTTATTGTAGTTGATAATCATATTAATAGGATGATTTTTGTTTCAACGTATGACATGCATTCTTCGTTCATTTTTGCATTTAAAAGTTATTTGTTCGTAAAAAAATGTTAAGTTTGGCTAATTCTCTTTTTACCTTTGTGATAAATATTATAATACTGGTTAGAGGAAAACGAGCAGCCCGGATTTCACACAAATTTATTTCTATCAAATATTCTAAAATCTAATATATATATTATTTTTTTATTTTATATACTATTATCATATAGTTAAATAATATCAAAAATTGTAAGACTCTATTTGATTTGTAAAAAATTCTTAAACGCTTGTCAAAATAATATCTTTTTTTCAATTATAATTGTTATTTTATTCTTGTTGGTACCAAAAAAAAATTTCAAATTTTATAAAATGGTCATGGGCTGGTCATACTTTTACGGGTCGCGGATGGGCATGCTTGTTACGCACGGTCATGTTGCATTCGTCGTTGGGATGAACTCGTTGACACGTGTGAACTAAACGTTCGGTGAGCAATGAACGGCCGTCAATCGTTGTCCGCATCAGTGACAGTTGCGGCAGTGGCGAACCCAGGGAGGTGGACCGCGGGACCGGACCCCCCCTTTGGTTTATGTCCTAGTTTTATTTTTAAAAATTTTCAGTGAAATGCTCATCAAAACTTATTGATTAGATTTATTATTACTTATTAGTTATTAGATTAGATTTGGACATTAGGTATTTGATTAACACTTCGAATCCGATTCATTAGATAATATCAAGGTTTTATATACCTGTATATAATACATGCACCTTGCTTATTTAAATTTAACTAAAGCTAAATATTCTATACTGTACATGTTAGAGTTACAATGATGGTCCTTGATGTATGAACTATGTTTGTTACAGAGAGAGAGAAAAAAGAAAAAACCAATATAAACTTATATTTTTAAATTTGAGTTTCCGCTATATCCTGTGGTTGGTACATTACAGGTTTTCTAGATTTATACTTAAGAAAACAAAATAAGAAACTCAAAATAGTTACGAGAATAGTAGAGGGATGATTAAATACATTTTACTTTTTTCCAAAGATAATTTTTATTCTTTTCAACTTTGACCCATTCCTCTATTTCTTCTAGGGATTTTTAATGACGTGATAAGTCTTCCAGACCTAACGTGTTATGATTTTCTAAAAAGTTGAATGTCTCCAAGAGTTACTGAGATATATTTGATACTACAGGAATACCTAGTCCTCCACTTTGTATTGGAATGTAAAGGATTTGATTGAAATTTCTAATGATTGTTTGCGATGGGGTAAGAATAACTTGTTTTGCGTATAAGACACACTGTGGATTTAGAGTTATTCGTCCTACTTCGTTCAGGATTATGTTGAGCGGATCCTCATTTTCACACTTAATAGCTACATTTTAACTTACTGCTACGTACAACCATGTATTCATGTACTCTAAACGACTAAAAATAGAATTCGTAATTTTAATGTATCTAGCTTTATATACAGAAGAACTTTCCCTTAAATCTAACAAGAAGTTAATCCCACAAACTGTATTTATTGTACTATACATACATGTGGTTTGTGAGCAAAAAAAAAATGAATAGACACGTTTACAGTTTCCTAACTGTGTTTCTGTTAAAAGGATAAAATATACACGGATTGAACTGAGTGCCACTACCGAAGGAATAGATGTTATAATAGAGTATGTTTGCCCCTGTTGTCGAACGGGAAACGGTATAAATCTATAACCCTTGTCTGAATTAAAACTGATTAGTGGAATCTTTTGTATAAATATTAATGCGGTTGTTTTATAATACTAACAGCAGTAGATTTGCTAAACATTTCGGCTCGGGAAATTACCGTATGACCAGCCCATTATTATTATTTTTTTTATTATTATATTTCGAAGCCCGCTAGTGAAGCGGCACGTTTATAATTCTTCTTATTAATATTCTTTATTATTGTTAATTATACGTGTCAACCATTTACTACATTAAATCAATCATCTACTACCAATCTTCGTCTTGTGAGTTATTTTTGATTAATTCTACGTGTAATATTTGTCTACCATCATCTACGGGTCAACTACTTTTTAACTCGAACGACATCATCCCGTCACGCATAAGTCCGCCAGTACCCGGCGTGGTGTGTGAGAGGCCGCCCAGTTCCTCAAGTTACCACTTTCATCCATTAGTTACCATACTTATCAACGTTTACCTGCCTTAGTTTTAAGTGTATTTTTCAGTGTAAGTATCCTTTTAGCTTTAGTATATTGTCCGATTTGTGTGTGAGCTCTGTGGTCATTGCACCAGACCGACTCGACCACAGAGACCTCCCCCCCGATAACTAAACTCTAGTTCCTGTTCACCCGTACATAAATAAATTGATTCTTTTCTTTTTTGGCGCCGCTGTCGTGTCAGTGGCCGCCGCCGAACGCTATCGGTTAATTGCGTACCTTGGATGGCCTATCTCCAAACGTATCGCGGGGAGTAAGTGTAATTACCTAGCCAGCAAATTATAGGCACCCGCCACATACGATTTATATTTTTTATTTTTATGATTATTATTTTTATATGTCAATGTGACTGGTCCTTCGAATCATCGTTTCGGCCCGAACAGGTAGGAACCAAAAAAACTCACTAATGAACTCACATCTTTAATTATGATTGTTTGATAACAGAAACTTGTTGATAAATGACAACAAATTTGAATTTTTCATAAAAAGAAAAAGAAAAATAATAATAATATATCCGATACCGAATCACATCATAAATATAACCACAAGTTAGGTTAGTTAAATATTATTTAGTTATTTGTTAAATTATAAGCTATACGCTATATACGGCCGTATACTCGCTTATCATTAATTTCTCATAAGCTATACGCCATGGATAAAAATAGCATATTGGGTATACGCTGTATACCCCCGTATACCCTCCAAACACTACTGTATATTATAATCTGTATATACATTAATTTAAAAGTAAACACTGATATTTTACATTCTCGTTCTGTTGTTACTTGTTCTGTGTGACTATGTTATAGTACGTTACACGTGTTAGATAGGTTGGTAGGTGAAAAGGAAATGACGAGTATTGTCCCCGATTTAGATCTTTCTATTAAAATAACACTAATTTTATTTTGCATATTTCAACGTTTTTACCAATTAAATGCATATTTGTAGTTTTATGGCGCTTATTATTATTAATAGCATGCTATTAATACTTTAGCACATATATTCATTTTCGTCGAATTTTCACGTTCACAGCCACATAATATCAATAAAATTGCGATCGGTGGTTATTTCCAAAGATAAGATTAGATACTCATATCTTATAGTATAGTCATATACAACATATATATCGACTTGACGACGAAATATTTTAAAAGCTTTTTATACTGTCGTATACGCCACGCGTCAAAGGCTTGTCGTATAGCAATACAAAAAGAAGTATTTGTCGGTTGTTGGACACTCTAACCGTCAAGCAAGCACGTGAAGAATAACCTTATAATTGCCCCGGACTACCTTTTTAAGTGACAAATACAATCTAGCATTGCTTAATAGGAGAATCGAAAACAGGTTTTTTAAAAAGCTTACTTTACTTTAGTAGCTCTAAAGTTATTTTACATTCGAAACAACTGACAAAGAATATGATTTAGCACTGGATTGAGGTTTAAAATACAATATTCGTATAGTTTTAATACCCTTTTTGTAAATGTGCCAACTTTCTCATATACTCGCACAAGTACGTAAAGTAGAAAAATTATTAAATACGAACACCATTTATAATTATATTTAAAACCTTTTAATTTAAGACAACGAAAAATATTTATTTATACAAAAAAAAACATAATGACCCGATTATTTCACTCGTAAATCGGGCAGCGTTCCGTATTCCATATCGATGGCAGTAGAACGAACGAATATCACGTATTGCAGGGGGCGTTTTATTCTATTGCATTCTATCTGGTCAACATTTCGTGAAGGTGGTGTGTGTATGCGCATGTGTATGTGTATGTGTGCGTTTGTTGAAAATATATTAATTTTATGTTTATAATAATAATTCAATTACACTAGGTGTTATGTGATAATACAATAATACTTTTTTTAATACCGTATTAATTAATACTTATTTTTACATTTATAATACATTTCACACATTTGTACATAATTTTAAACAACATTTTAAGTGAATATTTAAAAATAGATACATATTTTGTAATATATTACAGTTTTTTAGAAGCATATTTTGAGGATTTTTTATACATATAAATCTGGTCCCTACTTATAACGTTTAAATGTCCGATAACCGTAAATGATATATATTATTTTGATTGAAACCCAGGTCTAAACTTAGTGAAAAATTAAATAAAACACAAGCGAAACTTTCAAAACACAGATGGGTGTTAAAAAAGAACTACACAAAAGTCCATTCTAAGTGAATCCGGAATTTCCGGCATTAGATTAAAAAATAAATAAAAAAACCACAAATATTAAGGATTCACTTAATTTAAATATTGCCAAAAATTTCACTTGTACATTTTGAGCCTGAATTAAAGAAAATACTTTGAGTCCCCCCTCCTTAGAAGTATGTCTAAATACGCCCCTGGACCACGTGGGGATCGTAGATAAATAATTTGGCGGTGACAACGAAATATTTCTCGCCCGCTTAAACTCACTGCCGTCAGTGCATCACGAGTAGTGTTTTATGATATATTTTATCTCATTTCATTCGGTCTCATTTGTAAACATCAGAGATTCTCGAAAACTGTTTAATTCGTTATTGAAAAAAAAAAAAAAAAAAACGAAATACCGAATATAAACCGATAAAGTTTCAAAAAACAGAAATGTCAATTTTTAACTACAACTCATTAATGATAGTGTATCAACTATTATCCTTTGAGTTCGTTTCTTTATAATTCGTTTGCCGGTATGAGTATTAATTTAATGAAATAGAAAAAACCATAATATATTAATGTTTCATTTGGTAATTCATAAGTTTAAACGTAATTAATGATAAGTACTGTTTTTATTTTATTCGTATATTTCCATTGACTAGTACTTTGATATTAGATTTGTTGAAAGAAACTGAATGACAACCGAATCACAATTATAATGTTCGAATTTAATTTTTTTTCATCATGTTAGGTGAGAGATTTAATTAAGAACTTTGGGTACGATTTATGACTCCCTCTCTGTTTGTCTTTTTTTTTCGCTATCTGTTCCCGTATCAAATGCGTGCGTGCGTGCGTAGCGAAACTATAGTGATTTAGAGGGGAATTCTGTTGAAAAGTTTCGGAAAACCGATATCTCCTTTCGTCCATCCGCCATAAAATTATTATATCCCCCATGGACAGTTCTAATTCACCATGAACGAACTTCAACGTGTGCGCAAGTGTGTGTGTATATATGTGTGTGTAAAGAGTTTTGGTATCGAAATCCAGTATTGTAAAAAAAACGTTTCGCATAACGTTTCGAAACAGGGGTCTGGGGAGGTGGCAATTAAAACCCGTCACCCGCCGACTGGTGTTTTCGGTAAAAAGAAAAAAGATATTACTAACAGATGCGGTCGTGGTAAGAGATGCAGCAGCAGTAGTAGTAGTAGTAGTAGTACAAAAACGTTAGTGTGTAGTTACGATGGTGATGAAATAATAAGAGGGGGTGGGGGTTACGGTAGTGTTTGCTAAATATTACCGCCTAGTCGAGTCAAAGGAGGAGAGAGCGACTACGACGACTGAAAAGGAGAACGTGGTCGTGTGAGAACGGACGATGCATAAAGATATCTCGTGAAAAGGATGGATGCGTCAAGAGTGTGTGTGAGAGAGAGAGAAAGCGTAATATATTGGTGGGTGGGGAGAGTAGGAAGGGAAACGAAGCGAGTGGAAGGAAATAAATACGGGGTTGTAGGAAAAGGGTGATGGAGGGAACGCGCACGGACTGCCGACGGAGAATTATGGGGACCGCTGCGGCAATTAAATTATTCGGATTGAGAGACGTTAAGCGGTGGCGGAGAACGCCACTCGACGTGGCAACGGTCTCGAGTTTTATTATTAATTTCCGACCGCCACCGGCGGCGCCCGCAACAGATGTTGGCCGCCGTGCAACGGATGAGTTCGAAGAGACGTGTCTACCGCGAGCTCCACGTTATCGTTCCGCGAGGCTGTGACGACACGTTGTGGGGATGGCGAGTGGATACGAGCGGAGCACGGCGGTACACGAGTACCAAGAGAAATAAATGACAGAGAAACGGAAAGAAACTCGTTTTGAATGTTCCGCGGACGACCGACTGATGATGCAGTTTTTGTCGGATTGCCAGGGCAGGAACGCGCGTTCCTGGACACAGCAGCGAGTCGCGTGACGTCGTGCGAGCACCGAAGTGCAGTCGGGCCGCGTAACTGCGTTCTCGATTGCGTTCTATCCAATGATTGTCGTTACAATCGGTTTGGGTGCAGTTCGAACGAGGTTCCGTGGGAGCCGTAAGAAGCCCAGTTGGAAATCGAGTAGTTCGTTGCGTGACGCCGAAGTTTTGACCGCCAACGGCCACAAACCACGATCGCGGCCGACCGTTTGGTTTTCGGTAGAAATTCCAAAACGAAATAAAACGCGTTTTCGATGTACTGTAACATTTCAGTATCATCGGGGCAATCAGTTGATCGGTGGGGAGATAAAAAAAATACTTTTACAGGTGCCACTTTCACGATGTTTATGATTCAATATTCTAGATTTTTGTCTGTTGACTTTCTGAAAAAAAAATATAATAATAGTAATAAAAATATTTTCACGAATTTTTCACTGTTACGTGTATTGCACAATATTCATATTCATTATTTGGATATCACCCTAAAGTACCTCATTTAATACACTACTCGTATTATTACTATGTAATGTTGCTGATAAAATGTTTTTTTTTCCCGGGTCGTCCGATTAACCTATATAATAATTGTACCTGAACCAACGATTGTTAACTGATAACGCGTATCGCTTCATGCCTATAAAATTCTGCAATGAAGTGCTGTAATAAATGAATAGCTATAAGACGTGTTTTCTTAGGCTTGTGGAGGAAACGACTGAAACGAAACTTTATGTATTTAAGACGTTTGTACACAACGCAGACGACACGGATCATGCTTTTATGATTTCAAACCACGGCTTTAACAGTTATTGTACGTATTAAAATGGATTTCGGTCTTATTTTTATCCGATAATCGATACATACGAATAAACTAATATAATATAATATAAAATATATAAATAAAATATAAAAATTTGAAAAAAACAAATTTATTCGATTACTTAAGTACATTATTTTGTTCTATTACGTTTGTAGAATTGGATCATTTTTGACGATAAAAAAATTGGTCGATAATATGGTCTTTGTTCTCATTTTTAATGAATTTTTCTTTATGCCGTTATTTCTATTTTTTTTTCTTTTCTCTCTTCGTATGGACGTGAAATGACATACTAAACTGCATAAAATTATATTATACGCGTATTACACGGTGAAATCACGTGCTCTAACAGCCCGCATGGATAATTCAATTTTTCAACTCTGAAACGATCTTTCGTTCTAGGTTATTATTATTTTTTTTTTTCCAAGAAGTATTTCTGTCATTCTTTTATCACCTTTCTTTATTTTCGCTCTTTCTTCGTCACGTTATTTATTTTTATTTTTATTTTCACCATTGGACGCCGCTTGGCGGGAAAAAATTCATATGGAATCCGTCCATCCAAGATAACTTTTTGGATCACCTTACATATGGGGAAAAAGTTTTTTAGTTATATTATAATGCGTTAAGAATAAAATAACGTGTATTAAACTCGGCAGTATTTTCGTGTCGTACATTTTTGCATGTATCTGTGTGGCCAATACTGTATACGAAGTTTTTAAAAATTGTATCCAATACTCAATAGTTACCTACTTAAAACTTTTCGGGTTGATCAGTTATTGGAAATCTTATAAAATTTATAATACGTATTGATGTATATATATTAAGTTCGGTACACGTTATTCATCTATGTTGCATTTACATCGGTACACCGTTAGTTTTGTGAAAATAAGAACAACAATAATAATAATAATAATAAAAGTTGATAATAAGCGAAGATTAATATTGGATCTAATGTGACAGGTCCGTTAAAAAAATTGTTCGATGTTATTTTTCTTTGTATTCTGTCATCTATCTACGAAGTAAATAAAACACGGATACGCGATGACGTTGGAAATTGATATGTTAAGGGACTTCGGGAAAAGACATAGTTGCCAACGAGATAAGACGCCCGATAACAGTAAAGGATGTCTTCCAGCGAAGGATGAAATATCTGCAACTTTTAACCGTATATTATACCGAGCGAATGGAGTCGAGGCGAAAAATGTTTTTGTTTTTATTCGATCTATTTATCCTATGGGGTTTAAGATATTCCATTTATAAAGACAAATACAAATCTACTAAAAGGCAGATTGTAATGATAGTTCAACTTCGTTTAAATTTTGTTGAACGATTTGTAAGGTGAAATCGGTTCAAAAATCATTCATTTTTGTAGGAATAGATTTACCAATTGGGGTATTTGACTGACGTAAGGATTTTTTATTAGAACACAATTTCAACTGATTTTATTGGTTTTTTTTTTTTTTACTTAACTATTATATTTAATTTCTAAAATATGAATCTCTTAAACTTTGAAGCATTTTAATAAAAATAAAAAAATATCAATAATATTTATACATTGTATAATAAAAATAAATGTGCATTTAAAGAAATATTCATCTATTAGGTATATATCTTTATTTAAATTAAAAATATTTGTACGAAAAACAATAGTAAACTTCAAATTAATTTAGAATTACAAACTGTATTATTTTTAATGTAAGTTAAAATGATAGATATTTTTATTCGTAAACCACATTATATTTAATGAAGATATAATTTTTATTCATTGGTAATATAATAAGTTGAAAATACAAATTTTCAATGCATAAAAATTAAAATTATCATTGTATTTAAATTGATACAAAATAAAACAAATATAGTTAATCAAAAATATACAGTTCGAAATGTATAATTTATAAAGTTTGTTTAAATTTTTAATTCTGTATAAAAAAGGGACCTTATAAATTACATACATTGCATTTTTTAACTTCCGCTTATTAACTTGTTATTAGAGAAAAATGAATTCGATAATCCCTTTGATAAAATAAATTCAGCTTTTGGAACTTCAAACGAAATTCCAGTTAAAAATGTTGTGATTACATTGCCAATTTTTTGTTAGGAATTTATTGTATGATTATTATGGCTCATTTAATTTCTACATTTTTGTTTCTTCTTTTGAAGTTTTGTGAATGAAAATCAGCGAATGTAACAAATGATCGAGCTGTAGACTTTACGATGAAAAAAACACAAACGTCGATTGATTGTGCACTTTTTTATTTTCCCTTCAGAATGGCGCACGATATTGTTTTTTTCCTTCTTATTAAAAATACTCACCAAGCTTAACTGTTTTCGGATTCAAAATTTATTCACGTAAAAGGCGATTGGCAGATGGTAAATACCACTATTTTGAATGTAAAAATAAAAATATATATATAAGACCTTAACGCATAAACGTACAACAAGAAAGGGGTGGATCGTAAAAACGACCGATGCGTGAGTTTTTATTGTATTTATTAAGACAATATACGTAACAATAACGTATTTGTATTAAATATACGAGTTTACGTATGTACATTTACTATTAGACAATATTATAGCTTATAAAGTTGGCTCCTTTACGGTTTTAATCGTCTCCGTTGATATTGAGCATGTTCACTAGTTATATGCAAATACTATTTAAAAGATTATAATAAGTATACTCGAAATAACCTAATATTTAAAAATATGCATAAGGTTCGTCCCATAGATTGATGATGGTTTCATCGTATGCGAGTGCATGACACGTAATTGTGATCGCTTAGATGTGATATATAAAGAAAATAATTATTTATTTAAAATTTTGTGGAAGAAAAACAATATTGCGTAAGAAAAAACCTTTCATAGTAAATTCATAGTAGAAGTCATTTTTTTTTTTTTTTAAAGGAAACATTATAATCAATGATGTAGCATATTTATTTTTTCGATAACTGTTTTCAATAACTTTTTATAGTTAATATTTTTTTTCTTCTTACTCAACTTTTTCCTTTTTATAGTTAATCGAAAAACTTAAAATTGCTGTTGTATTATATTTTTAAGAATATTTTCTACGATTTATTAATTATTAAAGGAAAACTATATTATCTCTTTATTTTAATATTTTAATATTTTTCTATATTTTATGTTGTAGTTTTAATTTATTTGTATTATAACATATAATCGCTGAATACCATTAAACTATTTTCACACACTTTTACCATACTTAGTTCGTAGGTGAAATTACTAACAACTATGCATTCTTTTCTATCTTATTTTCTCTATTCAATTCTATTAATATTGAATCAAATGAAAGGTATTAGCCATAAACAGAATTAATATCTATGGTTCTATAATTTGCATACTTCATGTATATTTAATAAGTCGATCAACTATTAGTTGACTATGAATATATAAACTTTCTATATATGTATACATGTTTAAAAAGGTTTACGCAATCCGATTTTTTTTAAAATATTTATTACTAAATATAACCACAAAAGTAAAAAGTACTGTTACTTATATAGTATAATTTTTTCATGTAGTATATACTATATACATGTTTTACTGCAATATGATGTGTTTTGATCAAAATTAGTGTAAATCCATTTTAAATATATTTTTATTTATACATAATTTAATGTTGAAATCGAATTTAGTTTTTTATCAGCATAATAAATGAGTATTAGAATAACATTCTAAGTTAAACAATAATTTGATTTAAACAGTGTGACATAAAACCAATTCCATATGCATTCAATTTTTCTTAAAAAATATTTGTTAACATTTTAAACCATTTTCATTTCTAGTATTTTCATTTGGACTTAAGGTTAAATGTAAATTATTAAATTGAATATTTACTAGTTGAAAATAATTTCTATTTGAAACCGACAAACTTTTATCTGTCATATTCTTTATAACTTTTAATTATAAACTCGCAATAAATCTATAACCTACAAGAGGTTTGTTTAGTCTTTGAATACATTTTGTACATATTAAATCACTATAACTTTGAATTTTCATAACTAAGATTAATAAACTTTATTGGGATAATACTGAATTACAAATTAAACTGTGGATTTATTTTAATATTTTGTAATGCTTTCTAAGAAGAAGAAAAAATATTTTTTAAATATTTACAATTGCTTACTCATTCGAGTACACGTGTAAAAATTAGATTAATCTGTTTACAAGTCTTAATATATTATAACTCGTCTGGATGATATTTTTAATTAATGTTAATTTTTAAGTTAATTAGATTTTTCGGTTAACTGATAATTTGTTTGGTATGTTAACCAAAACTCGTGTGAAAATTATAATGAAGCTCTACGAAAAACTTTATAGAAACCTTTCACTATCTGTTTTGGGGTCCTATAGGGTTAACTCGGGTGTTTTTGTTGTTGCTCATATTGTTATTCATGTTCATTAATTAAAATATACTTCCTCTCCTTCGCTTCGCAAACTGATGTCAGTTTATGTATGTGTATATAAATTCGTAAATAATAAATTATGATTTTTCAGTAAAGTCCATATGTTCGTGACGTGTATGTCAACCTTAGTTTTCGTAAATAGTCAATAATAATCAATCTATGTATAACGATATTCTGTTGGATAAAATAGTATGGATTTATTTAAAATTAGTATATTGTCCATAACAGATTGAATTTATGAATAAGTAATTTCTTCGAAACTGATTTACTAGGCATTTATCCATAATGATTTGTCAATAGTATAACAAATATAGTTAAATGAATTAAAAAATGTTCGTTCATTATGTTATCAGATGGACGTAGAATTTAAGTATAATATATTCTACAATAAAACGGTTAGTTAATTAAAAATAGCCTTAAAAAAGACACGAAGTTATGTATAATATCATGCTTAAATTTTAACTTTTTATTTTCACCCGTTCAGGATTAATCAAATTTAACTTTAAGGATTTAATGGTCAATAATATATATTGAAAACTGTAATAAGTAATGCATTCAATTCGAATTTTATACGTTTATATGCGTTACATAATCAACCGTAAGTTAAAACAAATTAAAGTTTACTTTGTTTCGAATATTTATTACTTTAATAATTTAATTAATTAGGCATCAGACGACTATAAAAGTAATTTATATTATTCTAAAATGTGCATTGTATTAAGTAATTAACGTTTTATTTTGTTCTTTTATAGATTATTTATAATCTGTTCACGGATAATAGAACATTTTAAGCTAATTATTTTGGTGAATTTCTTACGAAAATCCGTATTACTTTTAGTATGCATATTTTAGTTATGATCGGGAGATCTGTTGGTTAAAAAAAATGATGGAAATTTGGTATTGAACAATTTTATGTTTAAATAATATTTAAAATTATAAATATGTAAAAAAAAAAAGGAAATTGCACAACTAGATAGGATATAGTAACCGTATAAATCAATTTTTGTCGATACGTAATGGATACCTCATATCACTTACATCTTAAAAAAGACGTATTAAAAGTATCAGAAGTGCGTACTACGATTAGCACAACGTTGAATTCCGACACTATAATCATAAGGAATATTTTTGTCATTTTAGTAATTTAATTTTGGGCATTAACTATTTCAACAATCGAGGTCATCATCATTGTATACAGCGGTATTCTTGCGAATCCATACAACCACGAATCAGATTCATCTTATTAACACATTTTGAATTCTTATTAAATTCATATTTTTCCGACGATATGTATATTTTAGTGCTGTTGCGCTATGTTTTTGTGATGTGTTTTTACTCTCGGAACACGTTATTGTTCTTTTAGAGTACGTTTTTAGTTAAAAGCTGTTTTGCAATAAATGTCCGGAACGGCAATGCTGCAGGTGGTGGTATATCCGTACACCACACAACATCATTGAGCAATAATCATTATTGCTCTGTAAAGAAGCAATCGATTAGTGTATCGAGCGTAGTAAAATGTTCGTTATATTCAGCTAATGTTCGTAGCACACTCGTATAAATGTATGTAAGTCTTAGTCTATAAAACATAAATAATACGTTCCGGACGCGTGCGATTCTGCTGCGTCCATCCAAACAATTGAAGCTTAAAATTTGACAGACGACGAGGATCGCGACCATATGAAATAATCATTTATTTATGTGTTCACCTGTAGATGAAATGTTAACACTCGGCGTTTCGGTAGGGTCTTATAGGGTCTCTTTTGCTAATTGCTATACACGGTTCGGCCGATGGACGAACCCCGTAAGCTTTTTTCTCTCACTCTCCCTCTCTTCTTTTCGCCTTGAAATATTAATGACGAAAAACGATTTTCGTTTGCTCCGGATTACGACGCATTCTTTATTGAACGATTGCAACTGAAATTCCTTTATTTAAGGCCGACAACTATTTTAATCTGTAATGAAGATTTTCAAACGACAGCGACGGGTCGAACGAGAAAAGTCGGTAATTATAATACTATATTATCAAAAGTTTTTCTGCTCTTTTTTTGTCCCTTTTTTTTTTTTTTTTTTACGCGTTTTTACCAAAACAAAAGATTTCTATAGCCAAAGGCTTCTTGAGAATTTCTCAAATTAAAAAATCATTTTAAGTCCGGTATGTCATCTGAAATTCTTCGCAATGGCTGGTGAAATGTTTACATCCACACCTCGGTGCACTGCGGAACCCATACGATATCAAATCGACTGTACGCAATAAGAAGAAGTTATGACGCGGTAGAGATATAAAGGGAAGAAAGAAAAAAAAAATTACAGAAAGTTTTTTTTTGTTTCTTTTGCGTCCAATTAGGAGACATATATCCGTGTAACCGGGTGCTGTATGTGCCGCGCGTGTTATTACATTCCATGATGTATTTTTCTTACCTCACCATCTCATCGCTATATCTCATATATATATATATATATATATATATATATATATATATATATATATACGATCTCACTACGAAAACCACATTTTTGTACATTTCGTTTGAAATTAGATGGAGTTTTGTGTCGAGGGTGGCGAAATGTGTCTTATCTGTGAATTTAGCCGCAGAGCATTAAGAAAAAAAAGGAAAGAAAAAACACATTTCTTACCAATGCGTTTCGGAAGGAAACCGCTGTTCCGATGATAATATTCTCGTTAAAAGTCCGTCTGCATAAGAGATACGCACGTTGTTATGGAATGCACGACATAGCACCTATATTTTTATCACTTCACGGGCTCCATGAACACCATGCACTTTTACATCGAGAAAAATAATCAAATAACTCTATGAATTTATGCTATCAGCTGCACGTTAATGAAAGATTTAGTGTCGCAGATATCTTCGAACAGCCTATAACCACGTGCACTATTATTCACATATAACAGCTATTGGTTTTTATTATTATTATTATTATTTGCAGCGATATTTAAAGTTTTACTCGATGAAAACCATTTCAAAAGTATATATTTATTTTTACATATTATACATATTATTCATCAACGGTATTTATTTCGACATCAATACAGTTTACCCAGGTTTTGGTTATATACCTTGTAGTAAAATTCCTTTTTGATATTTTATACATTTAAAGAAAATGCGTACAATTAATACGATAAACAAATTGGATATGTCACAGATTGAATAAAAAATGTGATTAAATAATATCTAGGGACTGGATCACATCTTATAGTAATGTAACACTTTGTTATGATAACTTATTTGTTTTCATACACAGGTATGTTAATTTGTTTTATCAATTTGTTTTTAACGATCGATGACGTGTAATTTAAATGACAGAACGGAATATGAAAGAGCACAAAGCAGTTAGAATTAAAGGATGGTAAACTTAAATATTTGAATACATAAATAAATTACGATTTCTAAGTAAAGTATATATTATTGTTATAGCTGATGGATTTACTTAACCGTATATGATAGTTAAAATAAAAATTAAACCAAAAGTATTTAAATCTAAAAATTATATTATTTTTACTTTTAAACGTATGTACACATATACATATATATATATATATATATATATATATATATATATATATATGTGTGTATATATTTTTTTTTATTGCTTTACGGTCATTGAGACCATACCGCCAAAAAAATTTATCTCCATCTATATCTATCTTCTGCCGCTACTCTCCATGGTATCACTGGTTGAATGCTTCTTTTTGCGTCCTTTTTCACACAGTCTTCCCGACGTAAGCGTGGTCTTCCCAGGGGTCTCTTACCGACCGGGTTATCTTCGATAGTTATTCTGATTATAGATCCCATTCTCCGCCATGCATTTCCTGCCCAGGTCAATCTCCTTTTCTTGATTTCATTCGCAATGTTCGGTTTCTGGAACAGCTCCTCGAGTTTTTATTATGACGTTTACGCCATTTACCTGTGTTTGTGTCGACGCATGGACCGTAGATTTTCCGTAGGATTCTCCTTTCAAATACTTTTATTCTGCTTTCTTCTGTTTTCCTAGGTGGCCATGTTTCTGCGGCATAGAATACTATGGGTCGTATCAAGTTCATGTACATTTGTATCTTTAGGTTTGTCGATAATGTTCTTAAACTCAGTACTTTTCCAAGACCGAAAAACT
The DNA here is from genome assembly GCF_003268045.1 of Sipha flava. Lineage (NCBI taxonomy): Eukaryota > Metazoa > Arthropoda > Insecta > Hemiptera > Aphididae > Sipha > Sipha flava. The sequence continues at coordinate 493,815 of NW_020272960.1, read as the reverse complement.
TTTGTTGCCTTTTCGTATCCTAGTACTGATTTCCATCTTCAAATCATTATCTTGTGTTAGCAAGTGCCCCAAGTACTTGAAATGCATGAGTCTTTTGAATACATGCCCTTCAACATTCATAGATTGTCCTTGTTGATATTCTCTGTCCTGGCGATTCAATATCATGTACTCTGTTTTTTCGTCGTTTATCTCCAGTCCGATCTTACTAGCCATTTTAATGAGTTTCCTGCATACTTAATTAACCGTTTCTTCAGTATCTCCTAATATCGCTATATCGTCCGCATAAGCCAAGATATTTATGTTCGAGTTTCCCAATACTATTCCATTCTTACAATTTGTTTCTCTAATTACCTTTTCAAAAATTAGGTTGAACAATATTGATGATAGCGCATCTCCTTACCTTAGGCCTGTCCCTACCGTTGCTGACACTAACAATTCTGATGCTACCTTTATTTTGATTTCCGTATTTTGCAGAGTGGCTTCAATTAATTTTATTCATTTATTTAGGAACTTAAACTATTTTAATATGTTTACAAGACTATGTTAGTGGACAGAATCGTACGCTTTTTTGAAATCCACAAATAGTATACATATGCTTTTATTGAATTCCCATAATTTTTCTATGATCTGTCTTAGACTGAAGATTTAACCTCTTAGTATCTCTTCCGCAATGGGCTTAACCCTATCTAAAATGCAATAAAATAATATCTTGTAGACCACATTCAATAAGGATATTCCTCTGTAATTATTACATATTTGTAGATCACTTTTCTTATGGATTGGACATACGACTGCAATATTCCAACCTTCCGGTAGTACTTCCTTCTCCCAAATATGGGTTAGTAACCTGTGTATATGTGTTAATAAATCTTTGTCCAGCATTTTCATAATCTCACTTTGTATACCGTCTTCACCAAGTAATTTATAGTTCTTCAATCACCTTATTTGAAGTTCCACTTCTTGTTTTGACGGTGTTGTATATTCGTTTAGGTTGGGTTCTGTCCTTGTCCGAGTAAAGGTTTCTACGGGGTCGTTGCAGTTAAGAAGATGTTCGAAATGCGTTTTCCATCCCTCTATAATATCTGATCGGGCAGTTATTCGTGTTTCGTCTTCCTTTACTAGAAACTTTTCATATTTTTTGTAACATCTCTTTAGTGTATTTATTTTTTTATACAATTGGTGTGTGTTATGTTCATTGTGATATTTTCCTGCTTCTTCCGAAATGTTTTTCGTGTAGGCTCTTTTTTATACTTAAAATTTCGACTTATTTATTTTCTACTCTTATTAAACCTTGTTTTGTTTTTTCCATGGGAAGGGTCATTAAGGTATAAGTTTCTAAATTTTTTCCTCTGATATAGGGCTTTCTCACTCTTTTCTCGCCTTGATCCAAGGTTTTTTAGTGTTTTTTTGGTCCAGGACTTCAGCTGATGTTTCTTTTATTGTTTCCTGTACCCTCCTCTACATATTATTTATTGAGCCTGTATTGTATATATCTAATTCCCTGCTGCGTTTGTGTATCTCACGTTTAAAACGTTTACGGCAAACTTCATCTGTAAACTTAGTTATATCATATCTGTCAATTATCGTTGATCTTGTTGCCATCCTTCTCTTCAGTCTTGCGTTAATTTTTACCTTAATGAAATAGTGGTCAGATTCACAGTCCGCTCCTCGCATCGTTTTGATGTCCGTAATACTGAAACCTATTATTTGAACCTATCATTGACTAGCACATGGTCTATTTGATTAGTGTGATTCCCATCTGATGACTTTAATGTTACCTTATGCTTCTTTTTATGGGAAAATATTGTGCTCTTAAACACTAAGCTTTTGCTCATTGCAAATTCGATTAGGTTGAGGCCATTATTGTTCGTTACTTCATGCAAGATATGGTGGCCAATGGTTGATTTATATATCAATTATTTTCCTACTTTTGTATAATATTTAGATCTACTAATATAACCACTATTCTGTTATTATGTATTCTATCTACTACGTTTGTTAATTCATCAGAAGTTATCTTTTTCTTCTTGAGTCTTTTCCTCAGTAGGGGTATGAGCACTAATTATTGTGAGATTAACCCAGTATGCTTTAATTGTTAAAAGTGATATTCTTGGGTTAAATGTCTTAAATTCCATTACGTTTGGTACTATTGATTTATTTACTATGAAACCCGTACCGAATTGTTGTCGATAATCACAATCCCCATAGAAAATGGTATGTTTACTATGTTACGTTTTTTTTTATTTTAATTATTTTATATTTAAGACGTATTTTATTACATACGTATTATTATATTGTATTTGATGTTAAGTTTTTGTTTTAATATTGTATCTATACAGAAATAATTTTTTTTTCATTTGAAAATACACCCATAAAGAATATCTACAGTAATTATAATTTTTAACCGTTAACTCCCAATGTCCATTACAATGGACGATCCTGTAAATCCTTCAATAATCCTTCAAATGTTTTCAAACTTGGAGAGATTGTTAATTTATGACCATAAATAAAAATAAAGTAAAAAAAAAAAATATTGGTCAAGTACAATTAAATGGGTAATGAAAGGGTTAATGTCTAAGGATCCCGTTCCTTGCCAAATAATTTCTTGGATAGCCACGATCTTAAGTTTATATTTCCCTATTTCTTGCGTCACTGAATATGCCGCTCCAGTGCTACATAATGTTTGAACGTTCCATATACCCAAAAATATTTCCTATTTTCAGTTTCCATTTTTGTTTTCCTTATCTCCACTCTTCCGAGACTTTTTATTTGGTTCCTGAACATGAATTTTTTTACGAGGCTGGGTTGCTAACCCAGCACTCAACCCCCAACCTAGAGGACCAGACTACTCCAATCAATTAAAACCAGAGTGGGGCTATTGCAGTGCCTAATTTAGGGTACTGAGTGATGAAATCACCACTTTCCCAACGCCTATATATATATGAGTATATGTATCATAATAATGCACATGTATTATCAAATGTTGACATAAATTACAATTAAAAACATTTATTCAGTGGTAATATACATGTCTTAAAAAATATTCTGCGTATTATGTATAAAACGCTGAAAAAACAAAATTTATTTAGTTTCATTATGAAAATATAAAATAAGTAGGAACGGAAATTGAAATTATTAAAAATAATTAAAGCGAATATTAATGATTTTGAAAACAAGTTTCTTCTGTTAAATTTATTTTTAGTGCACTTTTAAAACGGTTTTATTTTTCTGTATAAGTTGGTTTCACTCTCCTATTGTATAGCTAAAATGTAATTGCATTTTTTCATTTTCATTTTTTTTTCTTGTATTGAATTTTCATGACATTCTTTTGTTTATAACGAGTATATTACACTCAAAAATTGAAATGTTCACTGTTGTGTCAGACTTAGTAGTGATAAAAGTTTCCTTTGAATTCGTATTATTGTTTTTTACGTTTGGCTTATTACTATTGGCCATTTAGTCAAATTGTTTTCGACTATACTACTTTCTTCCTTCATTGTATAATTTAAAATCACCAGTTACCAAACAATATTGTATATACAGGTGTTTCACGATCAACTAAGATACCCGAAAAAAAAATTGAATAAGTTACTTTTAAATATATTTATATTAAAAATAATGAAAACTATTTTTCTGAGGTGATTAAGGTTAATTTAAATATGCTTTTATTTTTGTAACTTGTCTATTCTCATAGGCTATTTCTGCACGGATGATAATTTAATTTCAACTATTCCGGATAAGTTACGTGGCTGGTGTGACACCTTTAATTTTAAACATAACCATTAATTTACTACACATCACCATTAATTTACTACACATCACCATCGATATCACAGCCATTTTAGGCCTTAAAGTAAAATGTCCCTGAACTGTAAGTTTAAAAATGTTTACGTAATTTATCATGATATTAATCGGTTGAAATCAATTCCGATGTATTAACAACGGTTTTATGGTCACATAATTATATAGGTTTTTATAAATTATGCAATGAGTATTAGTATTGTTTTGTTGTAATAATTTTCTGAATTTTTTCGTCTACGGGTAGGAATATAAATATTATCGTTATGAAAAGTTATTTGAACGAGCGCAGTCAAACTGCTATATCTCAACATTAGGTAAATTATACTACCATTTAATCGGCTCCAAAATGTTATTATAACCGATTCCGTTGCTAATCTTACGCATTATTAAGGACGGTTAACAGAAATACGAACGATTATTGGGTACACGGAATAAATAAATATTGCTCCGTCGATTATTCAATGATCATGGTTTCACATTAAAATACGTATACTTGTTTGGAACAACATCCCCACCCCCACCCATCACATGTCTGTATTACGTCGACATACGTGTATGTATACACAGCTCAGCTGATATAGTGTTTGACAACGGCTGGACAGTAAAAACCATTTCGAACTGATCTGAAAAATGCAAATTATAACTCGATCAAACTTATAGACCGGGTCGTCCACACAGCACGTAGTGTTATTTGTTTACGGCATGTCCGAATCCGAATTTATTTTTTTTATATATATTTACAGGACAATTGTCGCCACGCTTATCGTGCCACTGCTGTAGTGTTAACGTCGACCGCCTATGAAGATATTATTATTATTATTATTAATAATAATGTGTACAGTATGTATTCCAGTCACGAGCGACTGGACATTACGGGCGCGACGGAGATGCGAGATTCGCACCAATTTGTCGCGGTTGCTTCGTCGCAATGGCGCCACGGCCCCGAAAATCTGGTGTTCTTGCGCAATGTCTTTAAGGACACGGCCAATAAGACGCGTGAACGTGGGACTATAAAACTAAGGGACCGCTCTAGCAGTAGTGATAATTGACCGTACATGCCGTATCGGAATGATAGAATAATTTTCAAATGTTATCTGCTGAACTCGCACGCGAAGGCCAGTAAAATATATTTTCCCGTTGACAACATAGTTTTTCGATATTACCATCACGTCGTACTCTAATTAGATTTGTTGGAGAATTTTTAGTTTATTCATATGTGACGGCTGAGTTCACAACTGTACTCGTTCTGACTTACACTTGATAAGAAAAGCGTTGTTGATACACTTTATAATATTATGTAGAGGCGTGAGTGATATTATGTAACCGTGTATTATGTTCATCGTTTCGTGTTAATCTATCGACTTATAAACCTGTGACATATGCACCGGAGAAATGATTTTTTATTTGAATTCTTTCAAATTTTTAGGTACAATACATGGACCTTGGATCGAATTATTTTTTGATACAATAGATTACTAAAATTGATATAAATTGTTGTAAAATGTTTAAAACTTTCCTAAATCGATTTTTTGCTCGACCTTCATTAGAATAATTAAAATATTACTACGTACATATAGAAATGATTTCCGATTTAATTTACTGACTTTAATAAAGTAAAATATAAATATAAATATTTTTATATCCAATACTTTCAGTAGAATATTTTCAAATCATTTTTTAATTGAAACATCATGATGTATATAAAAATGTATGCATTTTTTCTAATCGTTAAGAGATTTTAGCATATGAAGCTAATGTATGTCAACTACTACTTAGTTCCATGATAGATGTTGGCGCATGGCGTGCCGAATTATTCGATACTCGAATCAAAGGATTAGAGAGTTGTGAACATTTCGAACAACACATATGAATTTTTATTTAAAATAATATGGGATAAAAAAATTTGCAGCTAAATATGCTAATATGTCGTATATAAATGGTTTTTTTTTAAACAGTATTCAATTGTTTTAATTTGAACTTATAATTTTATAACTCAAAAATCGTTTTCTACTTGTGTGGCGGATTATTTTCCGTTTGTGTATGGCTTGTACTACAATATATTTGGTCGTGATTTTTCTTACAATTTGAATGCTGTACTTTTGTGCTCATGCGTTTAGAATGCTGTGCATCATTTAAACGAAATAAATAACTTAATACATTTTATTAACAGTCTCTACTTCTTACACTGCAGTATTACGGAAAAACAATAATGATTATTACTACGTATGGATTTCAGCCCAAGTATTTCTAATGAATGTTTAAAGTCATTGATTGGTTAATTGTTGTTGCGTACAGTTATATTTATCTATTTCAATTTTACAATTCCGTCTTATAAATAATTTAATTTCCATCATTCATTATTGATTGCATAATTGAACTCAGGTTGTATAATTTCGTGTTTGTCAGAAAATAAACTTTCTCCGAACGTGTATTTGTTGTGTAAGAGTAATATTTCTTATAAAGTACTTCAACTTTGAAAATGATTTGTTTCATGTGAAATGATACTAAAAAGGATTGTAAAGCAAACGCACAAAACAAATTGTGTGGTATACTGATATTGTTGTACCATAAATAATTCGAAAGCACTTTCGGAAGCAATGGCCGGAGATTTGGAGGCGGACCGCCGAGCTGGATTTGTTGGTAAACCACTGAAAGAAGAAATAATTCAGTTTATATTCATGAATACATGGCGTTTTCCTAATTTTTTCCATCTTTTAGAAATTTACATTTCCAAGATTTTTAAATGCGATCTGAAAGGATATATTCTTGTTTTCGACCGTGTTTTATTATATGATTGGACAATTATTATCTATAGAATTTACTAAGAGAAAAATAGTCAATAAAATATAATAACACTGAAATTATAATATAATTTTGTTTTTTTATTTTTTATTGAAACTTTGTAAACAAATAATTCAATATACTATATAATTAGTTTGTACTAATAAGCGTTGCCACGGAATAATAAATAATCATAAATATTTTGGTTTATTTAGTCTATCATTTAAAAAATAATGTTTAAGCTATAGACTTTATTTATATTTTTCTGTCGGCTAACTTTTTTCGTTTGTGTATCATAATGAATTCGCATTTTTACCAAGTAAAAATACTATTTATTTTATTTTCGGAGCCCCATAGCCATTTACAAAATTTTACTACTATTTAAAACAAACATTATTTACGAGCATTATGGAATATCCACCTATTACCCACAGGGTACTATTAAATAAGATGATTCATTTTTATCATTGAAATGTCGTCTTGAAAATTATAATTTTAATTACTAGTGATTTATAAATGTTTTGACGAAAAATAAAATTACGAGTATTTAAATATGAATGTCATAAACATTGAAATTTTACAGAACTAAAACTTAAGATATAATTATTTTACTGCCGTTCAAATTAAAATAATAGTTGTCATTTGATTGGGCGTTATAAACATCATAGTTTTATAAACTAAATTGTACCTAATAAAACTATAATGATGTAATTAATTGTTGGAAAATATCACGAAGAAATTTGAAAAAGCTGAAATTATATTAGTTTTTAGTTTTGTCTAATGTAAAACTAAAGTCTTATGTATTGTAATATTGTATTTAAAAACTATTATGTGAAAAGAAAAAAAATTATAACAGTTAGACTGTAATTTTTGTGCATATCTATCATATCATATATATCAATTAGGTTATTTTAATTGTTTAATAGTTGTTTTTATCATACTTTTTTTTCGCTGAAACGAAAATATCTCAATAAGTCATATTTTACAAATGACTGAATCGATTTATGAGAGTTTCACATACATATGTGGTTAGGGTTCCTAAGGGTCACATCAAATAGAAATATATCGATTCCGGTAAAATTATCATCTTCGACTTTTTTTTTTTTTTTTTTTTTTAACAATATGTAGTTCATATTTTCGTATTGAATTTATGACAGATTTCATTGAACAAGAGGGACATGAAAAATATTCAAACCTCTAGGTAATGATGAATGAAATAGGAAAATAAAAAACACGCATCTCGTTTACTCGAGGTACATCATATACTTTATTTACATTTGTTGGTATGCTTATCGAGTGGAATATTGTATTTAATTGTAAATTAAGTTGCTAGTGTTATTTGACTTAATTCTATGGTGAATTCTTAATTGCTTACATACATTTTAACTCGCAATCAAATTTTTTGTAAAAACATTTTATTCGAAACAATTTAAGGTCATATTTCGAATTTCTAATATGTTTTAATATCCTTGCTGCAGTTACAGAATTTATCTGATATTATATTTGTTAGTAAAAATATTTATTATTTACTGGTTGAATGCAAAATATTTGATTTTTTGAAATAAGATATTTCTTACATACCATTTGAAAAACATCTTATTATGCTCATTCAGATAAATATTCATTTTTTAAAATCTTCGTTACGACATATTTTTTATGGTTAGTATAATGTAAGGATAAGATATTTAAATGAATACAAAATAGCAAATTTAGCACACGCAATAAATTTCAATTTCCGCGAAATTATTAAGTAGCTTATGAGCATAAATAGCTCGTTGAAAATCTTGACTGAATGTGACATTTTCCCCTTTACTTGCAGATCATTTATATTTAATACATTTCTCAAATCACAAAAGAAAAAATTAGGAAATTGTAATTGCTGCTAGGTGGAACGCGTTGATGTGTTTTTAGAAGCGAAAAAAGTAAAAACTGATCAGTATTTTTAAAAATACTTTTACAAATGTCTTGCGCATCATTAAAGATACAGTTCTCCGAAACGGACAATAGGTTTAATGACTTCAGCATTATCTGCGTGAGTGTAATTTTTTGTTTTGTTTATAGAAATAAATAAAGAACCAAAGTTCGATTGCTCTTCGTTATGTTGTTATGGCCAAATTTACTTGGTTCCATTTAAGCCGGGAAATTAGTTGCTCCCCCTGCTCCTCGTTTTCTGGCCGAAACCGTCGCACCGTGTCCAAAACGGACTCTTATACGGTCAAGGTCCGATAAAGTCCATTAATTTAAGCCCAGCGGGAAATGTCCTGAACAAATAAATCTGACGGGAACAAAAACCATAATGTTAGCCTATTGCGTTCCGCCGACAGCGCCGCCGCCGAATCGGTACAATACGAGGGATAGCAATTCAGTATTAAAATATTATCGCGCAGCTAGTGGTGTCGGTATATACTTGCACATACGTCCAGGCGCACAGTAGTACTATCCCGGGCAACAGATGTTTTACCGTAGCGTTTATCTCCCTGGAAAGACTTGCAAAACGAAAGTTTTTGAAATGAATTACAAAAATTAAATACCATTTTTTGATGGTAAATAAACCGGATGTGCATTGCAGCCGACTCGTTAACTGCCGTTACAGTGTCTATGGAGAACCTTCGGTTTGAAGAAATTACCATAACAAAGAGGGAAAAGTTTACGAAATTCAATCGCAAGCAATTGCAATCTGTTACCGCGTTGTTTTTTTTTTATGTTTGTATAAATATGTATATAGATATAATCAAAAGAAATTCCATTTTAGAAGATAAGGAAAAAAAAAAACGTTAAGTGTCGATTTGAATGGGAGACCTTATCGTTTGTTATATTAAAATGTATTGTCAGAGAAAAACAGCTTGTTTTGCATAATTGAATGAAGAAGACATAAGTGGCCCCACGCAAACTATATATATATATATATATATATATACGTATTTACTTTTTAGGTATGCGACAATACAATAGAAGGGAGCAGCGACAAAGCTCTTTTACAATATCGCTTTTATAGAAATTAATATTTTAGAAAACCATGATGACATTAATTTGCCATCAATAATATCGAGGGTGAAAATATTCACGTTTGTAATTATTTCAACAGCGGATATTTCACTTCAATAGAGAGGGAACAAGAAGGAAGCCATCGTGGTCGCTATTGAATCTGCCGCCTCTTCTCCCCATCCGTGTTCGTCTCGTACAAGACCAATTCGTCATAATAATTTTCGAAAATAATAGAAATAACCATTTTAACAACGGTCCATTGTAACGGTTTTATTAAATCAATTTCGCGCCGTTGTTGTAAATCACGTAACGTGGGTGTTATGGTATGATAGGTACAATTAAAGAAACTAGACAACTATAAGTATCATCTCTAAATAATTACAAGGGGTTTAGTAAAAAGTTTTTCATCAGCTATGGTTTTTTAATCGATAGTGTCATTCTTTTGCCACTTAATTCAATTTAATAGTAAGTACGTATCCTCATTATGCTTCTGAGTTTTCGAATACGTTCGAACACTGACAACGAATCACAAAATCTGGAATTAATCCTCTGTTTATTGTACATAATATACAAAAGCTGTTGCCAGGTAAAACATTGGAGATTTCAAAATGTTTAAACCAATTTGTTCAATTCGAAATATTTTAAACTATGACTACAACACGTGGATGACGGTAATTTTCATTATTTCGGATTTTTGTCTCCTCCTAATGATAATTGAAGTCAGTGAGATTCCAAATGTAATTGATATGCCTCGTACGGAAAAAAATATAAATGTTTATTTAAAACAAGTGTAGTTGTATCATAAATTAAAATTATTTTGGTAAAATATCGGCATTGTTTACAACTTTTTCAACACTATTTATCAATACTTTTGTACAACAATTACGATATGACAGATATATTTGTTCGTATTGACAATGTAAAATATCTTTAAAAGTAATGTATTTCATTTCACATGGTTGTTGGTAAACAGGAATTTGAAAAGATGTTTATAAATTTTCCAATGGTTTAGTAAATCAAATAAGATTATTTTTTATGAGTGATATTGGTGTACGATAGATTTAATTTCAATTGTTGGAGATTATTCCATACTGGTGTACTAATTAAAAGTCGTAAAAGAACATCATTCTATTGTGTTGGAAAAAAAATCTAAAAAAAAATATCTTATAAATCACTCAATAACATTGATCCCTCTTAAATACATCAACGTATATGTTTAGTTTTATCTTTTATTTAAACAATTATCAAGAGGGTCCTTTCTGTTACCCTTATTTTTATTTCCAAATTCCTATAGTCAGCAAAATACGGGTCGACCAAGTAAGATCTCCAATCTGAATTCTGAAAATAGAGGATTCATAATTATTAACACGCTCTAACCATTTATTTTTATTTTTTTATTGTAAATCTTTAAAACGTTAATCAAAACGTTCATTCTCTTTTACTTAAATGTAAATACACTGAATAAATGATAAGAAAAATTGTATTAATTTAAGACATGAAATAATATGAATTAATCATAGCACATATATAAGTTAATAAACATCGCAAAGATTATTCTTACTTGCACATATTTCTTACATAATATTATAATGCATTAGAATAATAATTATTCTAATATTAGATAGTAATTATTAATTAGAAATCTTTATATCAATTATTGACAAAAGATTCATATTTGTTGGACTCGCAGTATATAAATTATTTTCATTCCGTATTGCACAACAAACTATTTAAAAAAAATAATCGTATGATGAGGTGAGCCGATGAAGATCCGTCCTTTATCCTTTGATACTAAAGATTTACTGTACTGTGTTTTTATGTTACTGTTATACTGCACTATTTTTGTGACTTATACTTAAGCCTATTTGCGTTCAATAAAAAAATAATTATTCATTATCGTTACGGAGCGTAAACAGAGTTCCCTGGTTCGAGGCGATTTTGCTAAAAAGGTTTTTAAACATAAATTAATATATGATTGTTCCACGCAGTGGCGTATATTCAATTTTTTTATGGTGGAAGGGGGATGATATTAAATTGTAAATAGTAACATAGATTCCATGTGATTATCAAACGGTTATTTTTATGTTACAAATACTACATTTTATACACACGTTAAAATATTCTTGGTATTCTTATTTTTCATTCTGACCGTTTAAAACTGATTTTTTTTTTATTTGGTCCTTTCTCGAGAAAAAATATCCCGAAACCCCCCTCCCCATTTATACACCACGGGATTTAAAGCCATATTTTGTATAAAATGTATAGAGATACTATTGTTTGATACTATAAGAACCAATTGCATAAGGTTCCTTTGATGTCACTTGTATTTTTCATCCAGCGTTCATCCGTCTAACAATATTTTCTACAATATTTAACAATATTTTTTCGGAATTATAAAAACAAACCTGATTTTCTTTCTATAATACTGTCAAGATTTATTGTTTTAGGTAGTTTTAATGCTACAATGGTTTCTTTATTTAATAAATAAATATATATATATATATAAATTGTTGAAATTGTACAATATAAATGTACATACATATTCTTTCTAATAGTAAAGCAATAGTAAGAGGGTAAAAATATAATAAGAAAAAGCTGTAATATCGTAAGATGAAAACTATAAACTAAAATAAAAATATTAAGTAGTTATAATAATTATACACGTTTTTAGATGAGTATTTTTTTAAAATTTTTTTTTGTAAAATATCATTCAAAACTACAATCGAGGAGTGAACACAATATAACAAAGTAACAAAGTGACATAAAGCCAAATAAATAATAAACTATGGATTTTTCATTTTCTCGATGGAAACTGAAAAAAATTTGTAAAACCGTAAAATCATATTATTTTTAAAATAATTTTAATGCCTTATATTTAAAATTTATTTTTATTGATATGAAAATAAAATAATTTACGATTATAAATAATAAGTTTTCCTTGATTGTACAATTATTTGTTTACTCTCTGGAAACTTTCAACATAAAAATGTACATTAAAAGATATTGAGATCATTATATATGTTACGGGCAAAGTAGAAAATTCGGACAATGTATACAATGTCCGAGGTATAATGGGCAATGTAAATTGTGAAGTATTTATACAAAATAATCTGCATAATATATTATGTTTTTATTGCAAATTATTAATATTACATTATTATACAAAATTAATAATCATCAATATAACATAATATAATATATTAATATTATTTTTTTTCTTATAAATGATAAATTAGCTTAAATTATACATTTAAAATATTGTGAAATACATTTATTCTAACAATTACATAATTAATAATTAATTAATTTTTATATTATTATTATTTTTATTTATACTAATTAATTAAAATAAAAATTAAATTAAATTAAATTATTTATTTTCACATGTACTGCTTGAATGGCATTTTGATGTACATAGTCTATTTGCTGCTTTTTACTTACATTTTCGTGTTTTACACTTTTGCGCACATGTACACCGTTCGTAGCCTTGACCTCCTAAATTGGAAAATTTACGGGCAGCCTCTCTCATTGAAATGTTTACTGTTTGAGGTACATCTTCAATATTTAAAAATGACTCCTTGCAAATTACAAATTGATTTCGACTGTATAAATTTGAAAGTCGACCTTCCGTCGTACCAATTTCGTACATATTGTCGTCATTTACTGAAATTTTACAAGAAATAAATTATTATAATTTGGCATAATGTGATAAGATATTTTTATAAATACCTGAAAGTATAATTCCAATAATATTGCGACAATCACTGCGTGCTCTATCAACATCTGGAATTTTTACCGTTACTGATTCGACAACTTCACCACGACAAAAACGACTTTCAGAAACTTGTTTCATTTTATTGGCTTGAATTTTTAAATTTTGGAGTGATTGATTTCTTTTTTCGTGAATAGATTGTATTCTTAAAGGCACACCTAAAGTTAAAATTAATGTTAAATAAAGTTATTAAAATTAATTTAATTGTTATATTATACTGTCGACATCTTCGATTTCTTCATTATTTATGTTATTTGTTGCTCCGATTTCGTCATTATTCTAGGTGGTGGCAATGTGGTCGACATTTTCGATAGAATTAATAGCTGTTTCAATATATTCTTCAGTTTTTAATTTACATATTATACTTTTTGGTAGTAGCGTACTTTTTAGTCTTATTTTAGCTTGTATACCAAACATCGCTTCATACGGTGAGCATTTTATTCCGCGATGTAATGCACGATTCTTCATAAGTTGATCAAATTTTATTCCTTCACTCCATTTGTTGGTATTGTTATCCTGTAACCAAATAGCAAGGATATTTTCGATGTCTTGGTTAGCTCGTTCCACTGAACCTTGACTCTGTGAGTGATTTACCATGGACTATTTTAAGTTCTGGCCACATTTTACAAATTTCGGTTACAACTTGATTCGCGAATTCCCTACCATTATTACTCTGTAAAATTGCAGAAGCGCCAAAAGTTGTAAAAATGTCCAATAATATATAAGCTACCTCTTTGGCACGTTTGTGTTTTAACAGGTGGAGCAATATATATTTTGTTAGATAATCCTGATAAACTAATATGAACTTAAAATCACCATCTGATTGTGCTTGCATGTCGATCAATTCAATTTGACAACGAGAATTAATTTCAGAAGATATGATTGGTTTTACAACCAACCCTTTTTTAGCTGTACTTCCCTTCTTTTTACGCGATTCGCAATTATTTAAGTATAACATTATTACATCTCTAGTTATATTTTTATACTTTTTATTAATCTCGTGTTCCATTCTATTTCTACCTCCATGTCCAATTGACAAATAAACTTCATGTATAATATCATATAACTGAACATTATGCACATAATATGTTATTTCATTACCTTTAAATATATTTAAAATTTAATTAATTAAAAAAAAAATTGTAATACTCTTATATAAATAACCATATAAACGAGTATAATTAAATTAGTATATAATATCATTGATTAGGTATATATTATAAATATTTAATAATATAATAATTTAATATATAATCAATGATAATATATTATATTTAATATAAAAATTATTATTACCTGCAGTTACTGGAACAATTAATTTGATAATTTCAGATATTTTTATTACATCATATTTCTTCAAGAGTTTATAATCATTTGGCTTCAATTTTTGGGAACTATTCTTTATATTAATTATATGTTCAATTGACTCGTCGTATTTTAATTTGGTTAAATACATATTATTCACATTTTTTTCATTTAATACAATATTCCATTTCGCATTAAATTATTCCATTTTAAATAAAATGTAGAAAATAAATACATTTTGTTTGTTTAAGCACTGCACAATATTAACCGAGTGACAGTATACTACAACTAATGTAAAATTGTCCGTACCAAAATTATATGAGATAAGATATTTATCGGTTTCGCTATCGGGATATGTAGTGCATTCACAAAATGTCATTAGTGTTTAACCAAAGGATAACTATTTATACTTTATAAGAAAAAAAATAATATTAATATATTATATTATGTTATATTGATGATTATTAATTATGTATAATAATGTAATATTAATAATTTGCAATAAAAACATAATATATTATGCAGATTATTTTGTATAAATACTTCACAATTTACATTGCCCATTATACCTCGGACATTGTATACATTGTCCGAATTTTCCACTTTGCCCGTAACATATATATATATATAGTTCAAACCGTTATGAATAAAACGTATACTTGTGTATAAAAATTGAATATTAATAAGTTAATGAAAAACACTGTTAATACAAAATTATATTTTTCTCTTTTTGTACGTTACTGTTATTTATAATTTACACATACCGTTAACGTAATAAACTTCTATTTAATAGCGTTTTACTAGTATAATAAATAATTTAACAATCAGATACTTCCATGCATTTTATATTTTTATATCGACTCGAATGATAACAATTTAATAAGTGGGAAATATTTTCCTGTTCATAATTCTTTGTTATCGAGTATCAACAGTAGTAAACGGTCTAAACATTTAGGCGACAATGTTCAATGAGCATATAATTTTGGTAGTGACGATCACAAATTATAAACAACGGGTTATTTAACACCAAGCGCAATGTCGCTGATTTATTATTGAGAAAATATTTTTTGCAATCGCTCCACGATACACTAACATTTCGCACACAGATTTTAGGTTTGCATTTTTAGAGATTTTTATCAATAGATTCTAATGGAAAATATTTTGCAAAACGTTTCTATCCAGATAATGTGAAACTAATGAACAATGATTACATTTCACAGGTTGTTATGGATATCAACCAAAGTTCACGGAACCTATCGGTAACATTACCGTGCCCGTCGGCCGAGAAGCAATGTTCACGTGTTACGTCCACAGCCTAGGTGGTTATAGGGTGAGTCTATTCGTTTTACTGTTATCGTATAATATTATTTCCAAATCGTATCGTTCTGTAAAAGTAGGCGTATGTTTCAACCGGAATTCTTTAGATTTCAGTAACTAATGGTAAGTTTTGCGAGTGGCGACATATACGGTTGCAAGCTCTAGTAGCTATTCTTAGAAGATTCATGTAGATGTTTAGTTAGATATATTCCTTTAACGTTCTCGAGTCATTTAAAGTAAAATTAATAAGTCCCATTAAATACTGCATGCACAATAAATGCCATAATATGGCATATACCATATTATGGTTTTCGATCATTTATTTCTCAAATTCTTCTTAATATCGATTGAAAATATTTATTTCTTTTGTGCCGCATTTACAGATGAATTCGTATTAAAGAAATAATCGTTGTGTAATCAACTAGTTGGAATTTTTCGTGCCATGCAATTTGAATTCATTGTTACTATTATGGCATTGGAATCTAAATAATTTGAAACACGTGTGTAACATGTGTGACACTTGTACATAAAATTCAAATTTATAGTAAATAATTCAATATACTATTAAAGATATCATTTCATTCAAAATTTATTGTATTTCGCAAAATACAAATGTGCATAATTTTTAATTATTCGTAAATGTGCTCACAGATTGTTTTAATTTAAAGTGTCTACAGTATATACCTATCTCGAATTTCGTACACATTTTAAACTGATTTACAATAATAGAAACCTTAACGAGGAAAGAGTCTGGTAAAGTTACTCGGGAAACTAAAATGATCGGTTTCTTCAAAGTTAAAACTAATGATATCCTTGAAGTGATGAAGAGCTATTCTGAGAAAAATTCAGTGTATTGTAAAATGCGTATTAGCGTAAAAATAATTTTATATTTTAAGTGCTCAAGGAGTGTAAATGTTAGTCAAGGAATGATTATCGCGATGGTTTTATTTTTGAGTTGAAATTATATAAGATTAACATTTTTTGTTGTAATTCTAAATAGAAACTCAATTGTATTTCAATCTACCTACATAAATCTATATATATACATAATCATTGTACATCAAATTTCAAACTCAAAGGAATTGCGATATTTTTTTTAGTTTAATCTGAATTCTTATGGAAATCATTGAAATCTTGAAAAATTATTCAGCTAAAAAAATTTAATCCATAAATATTGAGTTTTATACTATACGTATATAATGTTGAAAAGGGCCTTTTTAAATTGCGCCCACATTAAGTAGGTAGAAAAAATATTATACTTGTAAATTGCCCCCATAGTATCTACTATCTAAGTGACCTTAAATTCATCATTACTTAGTATTTTTAGAGCCAAAAAATGTTTGCGATTATTTTAACTATGAATTAATACCTACAACGCCTGAAGATAATCGACTTAAACAATTTTCTTGCTATATTTTATTGAATAAAATTTATTCGCTGACTTTACTCCGAATATTTGGTCAACAGCTTCCGCAACATTAACTCGGATAACTAATGCTTGTGAATCTTTCCACAGTTATTTTAATAAATGCTTTTACACACCTCATCCTCATATTTATAATTTTATGAATAAAATATTAGAGTTACAATCTGAAATTTATATAAAAATTAATAGTATAAATGAAGCTTATAAATTTCAAATCACCAAATTATTCAACAATATAATGAAAGCACTATTATGAGTCCTGAATATGTAAAATATGATGTCTCATTACTATGCAGATAACTTTTAACAGTATTTTTTATTATTAAAATTTTTAACCTAACAAAAAATATTAAAAAAAACTATATCTTATTACTACCATGATATTAAAAAAAAAATTAATTTTCGTATTTTTATTAATTAGTTTATTCATCTCAAGTAAACTAAAAAACATTTTTGGGAAACAGTGATAACCGCTTCCTCATGGGTAATGCTAAATGACTATCACAAAAATAATATTTCTATTGGGCGCAATTTACTATACAAAAATTTGTACCTGAAAAATACAGAGCGCAATTTACTACACAAAACGTTATACCTGAAAAATACCGGGCGTAATTTACATTTGTCCATTGAAAAATAATTCTTTCCTGATAAAATTCTGAGAATTGAAATTTCATGAATATTATTATTTATTATTTGACTTTTGGATAAAATGCAAAAATATTTGTTACAAAACAAATATCTCTATTAAATATTCATTATGTGACCAAGTTAGTGGTCGAAAGCAAGCCCATAGATGAAAACTATGTGTTATAATTGATTGTAATAGACAAACTTTCAGAGAATGGTCACGTGAGTATAAGGCGCGTATAATGTGTAAATATTAAATATAATGGCCGATTCCGATAATAGTACAGAATAAGGGAATGGTAAATATTTACACTATAAAAGAAAATGGTATATCGTATATTATTACAAGTGGTATGAAAACGTTTTTCCGAGTTATTCACTTAGTAGGGTAACAATTGGTGGTTGAAAAGTGATTTTGCGTGCTACAAAAGTACATATAGAGAGAACTCTGAGACTGCAGTGTAACAAAAGAAGGGAGGGCGAGATAGTGATAGAGACGAGAGAAAGGGAAAGAGAGAGGGCGAGAGAGAGAGAAAGAAAAAGAGAGAGAGAGAGTGAGAAAGTGAGAAAGAGAAGCGGTAAACCAATAATAAAGCGGGACAAGTAACACGTGTAATATAACGGTGGATTGCAAATATTATTGTGGAGACCAGGTAGTTATTATTATTTCAGGGTGAGCCTGTTTTGCATGGCAAACGATTGGAATACATCCGGATACGAAATTCCACGCTAGCTTCCTTGAATACCAAAATAGCCACACGTGTGTGCACGATAGGAAAGGGTGGCCATTGGTGTACATTTGAACGTATAAACCATTGCAAAGATACAACCGGAAAAGCAATTCGAGGGCGACTGGCGGCGAGTGATTTATGATACTTTTATGGCAACGACTATATTCAAACGTTTCGTTAAATTGATATAAAATAACGCACCCGGCACTACGGATGTAAAGTGGAAAGGCTTACTTAGGTTTGATGGCAAATTCAGATCGTCAAGTGTCCTCGAATTGAGTGCGTCTTGTTTTCAAAAGTAAATACCGATTCGATTGAGACGACTACATTTTTAATAATTTCGCTAACCAACGGTTACCGTATTATCATCGATAAAAACTTCATTTCAGAGGTATAATATTAAATTATTTCTTTCGGTCATCTTAAATATTCAGAATATAATATGATATTCTTACCCCGGACCGTTATATGAACACGAGATCATTTTTTAATCGCATTACCATAACCACATCGTCAATGTGTTTCGACTGTACGTAGAAATTAAGACACAAAGCTGTAATAGTAATTATCCGAACCAGTGTAAGTGAATAGTTTTTTGACTTTATCTTCTGTTATACCACAGAATAATTCAACTTATTGCGCCACAACTGATTATGGATTAACGATGTATTGGACTCTAATGATTAGAGTATTTCAAATCCATAGATTTAAATAATTATAATGCATCGTCTGTAATTAGGGTTATACCATTAACGTTTAAATGTTCGTCAAAATTCGATTCGTTTGGTTTGATGATTTTATTAGGACCACATAAATAAGTCATGTTCTACGTTTTTCGTTTAAGCCTTTAGGTCCTTTAGGACCATAATCTTTAAGTCTATTTTATTTTATGATAACTGTTGTAATAAATATTATTATTTGGTCGCCAATTATTATGTCAAATTTAATCATTTCACTGTTGATCATAAAAATCAAATGCATCTGCCCGTGCTTACTACATTTTATAAATTATTAAGCTAATTGAAAACAGTTGAAAACAAAAAAATAAAATTATAAGCAAAAAGTTGTACAAAAAAAAGTGTTTTGTTAGAGCGTGCGAGGGTGGATATGAAATCACTTAAAAATGACAGATTGCGTGTCCTTCGTGATTACCTTAATGACGTGGCTATTCAAAAACTATTCTACAGTATGAATCTCTATTTATAATACTATTGAAAAATGTAAAAAAAAAAAAATACTTATTTTTGGTAGTTGATGTGTTGTTTTCAAATATATATCAGAAAAAAAAGCAATCGTAACTTTATGTTCAATCGTTACCTGGACATTTTTATAATTATTGTTTAAATTAGGTACTTATATTGAAAATATAAGTTGTGTGTTATTATCAATTTTTACTTTATATATGCATAAATAAATATACTAATGATTTTAATTTCAATTCATATTGCATTAGGTTAAGTAATTAATAGTAAAAAATATTACTCTTTGGTTTAATATCATATCAACACATCGTGAAAAAGCTATATTTAAATAAGCTTATTATTGTATGTATACATAGTTGTATACATGGTATACTACTATACATGGTATTTGTTATTTTCCGTGAATTGTAAAACCTGTAAATTGAAATACGTTTACTAATTAAAAATATCAACCTATTATTAACTTTACTATATAAACTTTTATGTTGCTCAATAAGTTAGTTAGGAAATTGATTTTCTTGAGATTTATATTCGGTATTGAAAATTGAAAATAACACGTGTACACGTGTGTGTTATAACTACCTACGATAATCAAAATAACTTGTTGCCGTCAACTTTGATGAACATTTTTCAATGTATAATAATTGATACCGAAGGAAAAATAAATAAATAAAGTATAATATTGATAAGGTGTTTCGTATAAGTTTTTGTCCACATTGCACAAAACGTCTATAATTTTCATTATATGTTGCGTTAAAATTCTGTATAACTACGATTTCCTAATTTCAAAGTCATATTGCATGTTACTTTCAATCATTCCTATAAATGATGGTATCAATCTGTTTAAATTTCCTTTCTACTTCGTGAACCGTTTGGTCAATTTTAATGGTTGTTCAAAGTTTTGTTTGACAAAAGACGTACCAATTGTTCTTCAAGTTTCTAAGACTTCTAAGACTCAATGGCTTCAAATTTAGCCACAATATTTTCAAAAGTTTTTCTTAGACTTGGTTTTATTGGTTTTATTTTATTCATTGGTTTCGTCTTTTTTATTTCTATATTGTAGTGTTTTGGTTTCATTCTTAAAAAATAAATATAACATATATTAATTTCTTTGATGTGTAATCGAAATTCAATAAATGTATATTAAACTAAATATGTAAATTAAATTTCATAGATATTTCTATAAACCTTAATGATATGGTACTAAAATTTTGTAGTTTTTCATAGTAAATGGTTAAAATTCGTAAATTAATATATAAATAAACAAATAGATAAACTATTGGCCTAGAGTTTTAAATATGTGAAGTACTACTGGTTTGGAATTAAAATTCATCATCAGTTGTACTCGTAAACAAATAATAATAATAATTTACCTGACGATGAATTTTTAATTATTCGAAATCTATTGTACTTTACAAATATAATAATACTCCAATGCTAAGCATTTATTTATTATAATCTATATATGTATACTTTTTTTATGTACCTACGTTTCAAATATTGTTTATAAATGTTTTGTTTATCCTTAACGGATGTGCGTATTTATTTTTCAGGTCGGTTGGGTGAAAGCTGATACAAAAGCAATTCAAGCTATACATGATCATGTCATTACGCACAATTCCCGTGTGTCTGTATCACATATCGACGATTCTACGTGGAATTTACATATAAAAAATGTTCAAGAAGAAGACCGTGGTCAGTATATGTGTCAGATCAACACTGATCCAATGATAAGCCAGGTAATCTATGTTTACGAATTATTGTATAGAGAGTTTGGAACAAGTGTATTATAATGTAAATACCGAAGCTTTCACTCATTTTTAGTTTAAGTTATAAAAATATATAAATAAATAAATACCAAACCATTTGCATCGGTATTTCACGGACATGTTTCAACACTGTTGATTTTAATGAATCTAAAATAAATTTCAATAGTGAAAGCTATATTTTTTCTATGCATCAGAAAAGGTTAGTTATATATATTTATTTCTTTAATAACTTTTAGCTTAGATATCGAGTTCGTTATTTTTTTTCGAAATAAAACAAATATAATAACTTCCGGATTCTATGTAATGGCTTTGGTTTAATACTGCGTAGTGATGGGGCAAATCGAAATTAACATTATTTCTACTTATTTTCGAGCTTCAAAATAATAATTTTTCTCGTTGCATGGAAAGATTTCATTAAAATTGCTAATCTTTACACTTGGTTTATTCACACTACTAGCTGTCGGAGAAAACGATTTGATAAAAATATATATACGAGTATATAAAATGTATTATTATTAACTCTTCTGATAAGTTTTTTTTTCGTTATTTATTATTCTTTCTTTACTAATATATCATACATTTTGAAATAAATAAAATGTAATTTTTGATGAAAGCAGAACCGTAAGCAAAATATTTCCCCACGGACCAATGAACAGGAACATTGTGATGCATAGAATTCTATTATCACGATTGACAGTACAATCTTTTCCCAAAATTAAAATCATGACACAAAAATCATTTAACATTTATTTATGCGCATTAGATGGGCTATTTGGACGTGGTAATACCACCGGATATTATTTATGAAGACACCTCGGGAGACGTAATGGTGCCCGAAGGAGGAACTGTGAAATTAACATGCAGAGCCAAAGGCTACCCGAAACCGCATGTTTTATGGAGACGAGAAGACGGTAGAGAAATAGTAATCAAAGACGCCTCTAGCACCAAAACAAAAGGTTGGTTTTATATACTATTCGTTATTTATAAGTAAAGTTTTTTTTTCCTCTGTAAAATATAATAATTTTTATTCCGATAAACGCTTTATATAACTACACATTTGTTTATAGTATTTGGTTGTGAAATAATTAAAATGTTATACTCAGGAATATTGAAACTGATAATTCAATATGAAAAGGGGAACAGTAAAAAGGTTTCAAACTTAAAAGCAGATTTATGCGTGTGATGTGATGTCATATTTGTCTGTGTTTGTATGTTTATTTCATATTCATTCAAATACGAGTATTCTTGACGATTTTGAAATCCTATAAACTACTTTTAAACTTATGACGTTTGGAATCAACCATATCATTGTAAAAATTTATTTATTTAACGCAAGTATTTTAGTGACGTATTCATCAATTTTAAACCAAAACTCGGTTAAACTATAACTGTTCTTGTGTGTACGCTTATCGCGTGTAGTTAAAGATTTTACGGAAAATACAATATTATTACAACTAATATTAAAATCATTATATTTGTGGATTCATGGTTTATCTCGAGGAGACAGTATATTGAAATAGTATTCTAAATTGATATGGTTTACTTAGCATATCATTCTATTTGTTTTTGCTACACGAGAACCGTGTGTTGGCGTGTCGTTTTGTCCAAAATATTTAGATTTTTCACTTAGTGTACGTGTTTTGTTTTCAAATGTTATATCTCAAAGCTTTCCAAAACTTGCACGTGTTCCGATGCATTTTGTCGTAAAATAAATAATACCACGAATGTCGATCGTCAAAAATGCATCAAAATCATTGAACTATCCGATGTATTATGTAGATATCCTTAAAACCAGAGTTTGGAAGATTCATTTAATAATTAAACTCGTTCACGTTCACTTCCAGTGCGCAAAAAACTCGTTCACGTTCATGTTCATTTTTTTATTAAAGTGAATACGTCGACGTTCAAGTATATGAAAAAATTATCAGGTTTATTTAATTTTTTTTATTTTATACATACGAATTACCGTAATGAACCTGCTTCTGTATAAATTGGACCTTAACAAAATGTATTAGGTATATTTTACTTTTTGTTTAAAACCTATACTTAAACATATTATAGTCAATATTTATTATTTACACGTGTATTTTTCAAATGGTAAATAAATTTAAATGCCCCTAAAATCGTTCAACTTCATCAAAAGTATATACTTCGTTCACGTTCTACTTGAAAAAAGCCAGTGACGTTCGCGTGTCGTTCACAAATGATGCGACAAACGTGTGTTTACCAACGACGTTCTTCCAAACACTTCTTAAAATTCACATTCGGAAAAACCAAATCACCGACACTAATAGAATGTTATTTGTGTGTGCGTGCAAATCATAAAATCATAAAACAAAATTAATTTTTTTTTTAAATAGAAAGACTGTTTGGAGAAAAAATAAATAAAAACTTACTAACTAATGCGAAACATTTCGTTTGTATAAAATATTTTGCTTATGTAATCACGACCTAACAAGATTACGTCGTATAAAACGAACTGATTAGAATAATATCGTTGAAATATTCCATAATATCTTCTTTACGTATACTAATTATAGCTGTTGTTAATTACAAACCCAATACGTGTGAAATTAATTAATGGTTCATCGATGATTATATTTCATCCGGCGAACTGCGTATTGGATGCAGCTCGGCTGGGTTCGTTCCGTTTGGCTATGGACAATCGAAAATATGTTCATAATGCAAAATGGTTTCGAGGGGCCAAAAAAATTATTATGATATCGGTGTAGCAGAGGCAGTGCTTTTTTCGTCGTCCTACTCTAATGGACGAACTTTGAGTCCCTGTGCATCAGCTATGTCAAACTCTTCGACACTAACAAGCAGCTCTAGCCGTTACCTACCATCGCCTCGCCCAACCGTCGCTGTTGTTCCTGTCAAAAACGTACGTTTTTGCGAATGGCAGTTCCGACTTGACGTGGCCACAATAGTCCCATTGTCATTACTTCATTGGCACCAGACATGATTTTCTCCTTTGCGCATCTAATAAAAAATAAAAAATAAAAAACTAACTATATTCGAACTATATTCGAAACTCTAGTTTGAAAATGAATGTAAAAAATAAAAATAAGAAGAAAAAAATCGATACCTCTTAATCCCAGTTTTAAACTTCAGATAAAAGTTTCTTCCCCCACTCGTTTCATTCTTCAAAGGCTTATTGAAATGCACGGAAACAAAAAAAAAGAAAAAAATATATATCGCCAGTTGGCAAAAACAATGGACTGTGATGCAACCGAGATAAGGCAAAAGTATGGATCAGACGGCTTGGACATTTTTACCCCTCGACAATGTTTGAGGGTGAAAAAAAATAACTCAATGTCATCATTAACATTTGTCGTGATTTTCTATTTTTTTTCTTTTCTAAAATTCCTTCTGATCTTAATCGAACTCACAACGTCCTATTGTTATCTACCAGAATCTTTCTGAAACACTTGGTCTTGTAGATAGTACTATATTCAAACTATTTCAAGCACCGTTATATCACGAATATTGAATACAGATAATAAGTATTACGATAGGTATCTAGTCGGTTATAGGAAACGAAAACGTGTTTTCTTATGCGATATAAAATCAATAATGGAATAATGAAAAAAATTACAAGTGTTTATAATGTTGTCATACCATATTGCTGTTTACGAAAAACAAAAAAGAAATATTATTTTATTTTTATCTGTTCAATATGCGTGTTACTATATATTTACTTTTTATTGCAGTACATTGTCTAAATGCATAAGTATCCAAGATACTCGTAATGTATTGCGATTTTTAATCATATAATGTATATGGTAACTTTTTTTTTCCAGAAAAAAATGAATCATATTATAATTATTTTCTATTTTCCTCTTTGTGTCTATGGCATATTTTGAAATATGCAGTTTTGCATAAAGAATAATATTATTTTCTTGTTTAGTATTCTTTTTGATAATGGAATTAAAGTTATATAATGAAAAAAATAGTTACACATAAAATATACAATATTAAACAGAATAAAATAATATATAATATTTTTTTTTAAAAAAAAATTTATATATATTATATAGATTTAATTTTAAAATTGAATTTGATTCTTTTTGGATTTGTATGCTAATAATACATAATACAATAAGTTTTTTTTCTTGTGAGTCTAAGTATATAATTATATATAACCAGGGCTTCAAAACGTTATTTATAACGTTATGACGGATAAAATGAAAAAAAATAAACCGAAATAAATTAACAAAATACGAAAATAATTGAATATCAATAAATATAGTATATCATCATTATTAAACATAAATAAAGATTAACAATAAATAACAAACGTACAAAAAACGTAAACGAAAATTGTAAATAATATTATTTAAAATAATGTTTGTTTTTTTTTCTACGTCAAACCTTACATTATTTTTAAATCATAGGCCTAGCAAACATGTACGTTTTTTTTATGCGCAGTACCCCAGCGTTATCATTATTTCGATGCGTTATATCCAGTGCTGTAAAATATTTGAATAAAAATATTTAAATACTTTTTTAAGTATTGAATAATTTTTTAAAATATTTTCATAACGAAGTATTTTCAATGGTATTTTAAATACTTTTTTTTTCTATTGAATACTAATTTGTATTGAATATTTTGTTTTTTTTTCGAACATTTTATTTTTATTCAAAATATTTGGTTAGAAAAATATTGCCATCTATATTCAAAACTCGAAGGTTTGTGAAAACCATGTTTCTAAAAATAAATATTCAATAACAAAATTTCCTTTTTTATTATTAGATAGGTAACTGTTATTACTAGATACGATATCAGTCTGGTTATACGGGATTAGAAGAATAACATAGATTTTCTCACAACCTATAACCTACTGGCTACTACAATTACTTCAAGTTATAATAAGAGTAATTCTAGCAAAAATACCGATGATGAAAGTGATTCAGAACGGCATAATGTATCCCTTTCGACTATTTCTCTACAAAATGTTAGTTTACCATGGTCTAATTACTCCAAATATTTTTTTACAAAAGTATTTGAAAAGTATTCCAAAGACTTTTTTAAAGTATTTGAGTAGTATTTGAAATACTATAGAATTAAAGTATTTGAGAAGTATTTTAAATACTTGAAAAAAATGTATTTGAGTATTTATTTAAATACTTTTTAAAAGTATTCTTTACAGCTATGGTTATACCAGTGGTCGGCAATAGGCGGCCCGCGGGCCATATCCGGGCAGCAGTAGGGAAATAAATGGACTGCCAAAAATATTTTGCTAGTTTACTCCGTTCTCCAAAATAACATTTTAAAAAATAAATACCATTCAAGATTAACTGATCAACACCTTGAAATCACTTTGCTCATCAGTTGTTCTCCAAGAGTAGCAGATTTTAAAAAATTAGCTCAAGAAAAGAAATGAAAATCTCTCATTAAACTTAAGTATACAATTTTTTTATTATGATTATAAATAATTAAATATTAAATCGTATGTCTTAAAATATGTTTTTAATAAAAAAAAAAATATACATTACTGATAAAATTAGGTTTAAGTTTTTTCTGGCCGTCAAAATATTTTTTCAAAATTATCTGAACCGCCATATACATTAATTTCCAACCCTTGCGTTATACTGACAACTAAATTGACCGATAGACACGTCTCCGGCACCGCGTTTAATCATTTGAGCTCGCATAAGACAAAAATTATTCCGTTTAACGTAATAACAAAATATCGTAAATGCGGCGTCTCATTACATAGCGATTTATTGATCAATACTTACATGCGGAATTTTGTCGTAATAATAACTGTAAACACATAATTTAGTAAACGGATGTATCCAGAAAACCTAGGAAAGTTAATGATATTTTTTAACTCAGTTAAGTTAATTGAGTCCACTTTCAATTAAGTTAAAAATTAAGTTAATTCACATGAGAATCACAACAACTAAGTTAAAACATTTTGTTAACTTAACTTCAATTAATAAGTTAAGTTAATTAAAAAAAAAATTACATTAAGCGTTGATATAAGCGATAGATATATATATATATATAAATTTACAGCAGATAAAAATCTCGTGTCTTAGTGTTTGTGACCATACTCCTCCAAAACGGCTAGACAAATTTTAATGAAATTTTGTATATACATTTGTTAAGTCTGCAAATAGGTTCTTATTTATTTTTTAAACTCCTAAGTGCTATTGTTTATACATCGTAGATTAATTTAATTATTTTTGACCCGGTCGATAACTGCGCAATTGAAAATGAATTATTAAATGATATTATTAAAAAACTATTAAAAACTATTCTTTTTATTTTTGGTATTAAATGACGGGTATTGTATAAATATTTAACAACATGATCCCGCAACAGGTACCAAAACAAATGAGAATGTTAGTTCGAAGTCAAATTATGCACTTCGGTCGATGCTTAGATGCGATCAGTACAACGTTATTCTACGATGTCGTGAGCTTTTTCAACAATTCATGATCGACATGTATGTAAAGATAAAGAGCGAACGATTTCGATACAATCAAAAAAAGCTGCGTGTGGAAGATTCTCAAAACAATTGTTAGATGTCGGTGATGGGAAAGTTACTACAGATGAAACGGGATGGATACAATAACCGACCGATTTCTGCACAATCATAGATTCGCAAGATGCTCTCATTGACCAGATATTTCCAAATTTACACAAAAAAAACACAAATCATGAGTGGCTAGCAAAAATAGCAATTTTAGCAGTAAAAAATTTAAACGTCAACGAATTGAATCTCAAGATACAACATTTGTTATCAAGAGACTTGATGTTATACAAATCTATTGATACAGTTTGCGATGCTACTGAGGTTGTAAATTATCCAACAGAGTTTTTAAACTCAATGGATTTGCCAGGCATGCCACCGCATAATTTATAACTGAAGGTTGGATCTTCGGTTATTTTGCTTCGTAATTTGAACCCACCACGGTTGTGCAACGGTATGCGATTAGTCATTAAATATTAATGAAAAATGTTATCAAAGCCATCATTTTAAATGGCGAATTCCGAGGTGAAAATATATTATTACCGTGAATCCCTATTATACATAGATGTGCCAATACAATTTAAACGCCTTCAATTTCCAATTAGATTGGCATTTGCAATGACTATCAATAAGTCTCAAGGCCAAACGATGACTGTCTGCGGCTGAAATTTGAGCACATAATGTTTTTCACTCCGACAATTATACGTGGTGTGCTCTCGAATCGTCCAGATTGTGTTGGCGAAAGATGGGATAACAAAAAATATTGTACACTCTGTTGCATTAAGGGATTGATATTGTTTTTTTACTAATATTTTCATAATCAGCGATATCTATATATATAAAAATTTCGTGTCACGATGTATGTTCGCGATAATCTCCGAAACTACTGGACCGATTTTGATGAAATTTTTTACACCGTGTGTAATTTGGTCCAACTTAAAATATAGGATAGTTTTTTTTCAAATTTTTTAATATTTTAAATATTTTAATTAACTTTTTAATAAATGTGTATAATTGCATGGTGTATTTCGGGTTTTCCCGTGACCGACCGCGACAGTATCTATATAGCTACCTGTAATCTGACCTTTTTTCTATTGTATGTGTTTTATCGTCGGCGGCGTGTAGATATGAATTGTTCCGAGAATTATCTCCATAATATATAGGATGGTTATCCATTGTATCGCCGCAGAGACCCTGAGCATGGTGGTCACACATTTACCATGCGAAAGCCGAATTCTATAAATGAAGTTGAAATTGATAATCGGTGGGTAGTTCCGTACTCACCATTGCTGTCAAAAGCATATAAGGCTCATATTAATGTCGAGTTTTGCAGTTCCGTCAAATCCATGAAGTACATTTGTAAATATGTTAACAAAGGTAGTGATTTGGCTGTATTTGAAATACAAGATATAAACAAAAATGACGAAATAGCAAGATACCAAATGGGTAGATATATAAGCAGCAGCGAAGCTATCTGGCGTATTTTCAGTTTTCCCATACATGAAAGAGAACCTTCTGTCCAGCATCTTGCAGTACATCTTGAAAACGGTCAACGAGTATATTTTACCGAAGAAAATATTCTCCAAAGAGCATTTGAGACACCGAAAACGACACTAACTGAATTCTTTACATTGTCAAAAATCTGATGTATTCGGCCAATTTGCAAAAACATTATTATATACCGATGTTCCACGCTATTTTACATGGAATAAAATAGGGAAAAAGTGGGAGCCCCGTAAGCAAGGAAAACCACATCCATCGATCCCAGGCATATTTTAAGCTAAGACATTGGGACGACTTTACACTGTACATCCTAAACAACGTGAATGCTTCTTTTTGCGTTTATTGCTGGTGAATATTCCCGGACCAACATCTTTCGAATATTTGCGAACAGTGAACGATCGAGTGTTCAATACATATCAAGATGCATGTTGCGAGTTGCAACTACTGGAAGCAGATAATCATTGGGACTTGACACTTGCTGATGCAGCGTTGACATCCACACCGAATAATATTCGTCAACTATTTGCAATAATTTTGACAACATGTTTTCCAACACAATCATCGACTCTGTGGGAAAAATATAAAAATTATATGACTGAAGATATACTGCATCGAATTAGACGAACAAATCAATGTCCAAATTTAGATTTCACACCAGAGATGTATAATGAAGCATTAGTGTTGATCGAAGATTTATGTATTTTAATTTCAAATTTGCCACTTAGTCATTATGGAATGTCATCACCTGATCGCCCGGCTGCCGACTTAGTTAACACTGATTTGAAACGAGAAAAACAGTACAATGACGTCGATTTAGCTACAATTATTGTGAATAATGAGCCATTACTGACAGCCGAACAAAAAAATATTTATAATCGGATAATGCTGACCAAGGTGGGTTTTTTTTCTTAGACGCACCAGGTGGAACAGATAAGACATTCTTAATATCATTAATTCTTGCAAAGACACGTTCCCAACAGAAAATTGCTTTGGCAATTGCATCGTCGAGCATTGCTGCAACTTTGTTAGATGGTGGACGAACAGCACATTCAGCATTGAAAATATTGACCGAAAATATTCTTGAAGCAACAATTTTGTCGGGAAAATTTAAAGGAGATATCGTCCTGTTGCCACGTATTCCACTGATAGCGTCGGAATCTTCAATACCGTTTAAAAGGCTCCAATTTCCGATTTGTTTAGCTTTTGCGATGACTATAAATAAATCTCAAGGCCAAACAATGTCTATTTGCGGTTTGGATTTGGAAAACACATGTTTCTCACATGGACAGCTATATGTTGCCTGCTCACGTGTAGGAAAACCATCAAATCTCTTCGTGTTAGCGAAAGACAGGTTAACCAGGAATGTTGTACACAAAGTAGTACTTAGATAATTTTTAGTTTTAATAATTTAATTTATTTTTGTATGTTTTTAATGTATATAGTATATTTTGTAAGTAGGTCACTGATTACAAACAATAATTTAATATAAGATGAATAAAATGTAAATTCAGAAAATATATATTTTGGTTTGTACTTAATTTCAACTTTTAGTTACTTTACCTATTACTTTTAAATTTTCTCATACATAATAATACTAATACATGGCCTACGAAAATGCTAAAAAACCAACTAATACGCGGGCAACGCCGTGTCGGGACAGCTAGTATATATATATATATATATATATATATATAAATTTAAGGGATCAATTTTAATAAATTATTAAAAAAAATTAATGTTTAATGTTTCTTCATTTTTATATTTTTTCACCGTTCACAGCACTCCATACCTCTTCCACTTATATACCACATCCTTACATACTTATATTAAATTAGTTATTTTTTTCTAGCGAAATATTCTCTAGAAATAATTTATATGACAAAACAATGTTTGTTGAGTCAGCTAGTATATATATATATATATATATATAAATTTACAGCAAATCTTAATTATATTTATTAAATTAAAAAGATAATGAAAATGCATAATAAATCTAATTTTAGAATATTTTTTATTTAACCCTAACCTGACTAGAAAAATTTACATTTCTTCATTGGAATTGTTTTAATGTACACAAATGTCAGATTTACGATAAAAAAATATGGTATTTTATTCATTTTTCATATAAATTACATTTGAAAAATACAATTAAAAAATATTATTTTTAATGTTCAATAATAGTATGAAAACTAAAAAGAATTACTGCAGCCGAAAATGTTACTATAAAATTATATAGATGATACAATAGATATAAAACATTAAATAAATTTGTAATATTTATTGACTTAAATAAAATAAAAACAAATAAGACAATACAATGGATAGGGTCAATCAAGATATCTATTAAATTTCAATAAGGGAATCATCTCAACTTTTTTGTCTGCTATTAATAATATATCAATATATTACCTAAATTAATTAATTCACTATTTCATCATACTAAAAATATTTCTGAGATTAATAGAACTTACTTGGATATTTATTGTCCATGTTCAATTGTATGACTTCTATAACGTTGCAATCAACACTTAAAAATTATGCACTATACATAGTCATACACATAGAAAACGGTATATATTATAGAGTAGAGTTATCATTGATCAGCGTTGTGTATAGGCAGTGCTAATCCTAGACACTAGGTTGTAGGGGTACACAAATTTAAAATTCCATCGATTATGGAATAATTCTAATAATAATAATTTTATTCTTTAACCAATGATAATATGGGCCTATTTATGTAATATACATAGATAGCCACTTTTCATGACAATGCAATTCATAATTATGTAATTCATGGACGAAATGGATATTATTACTTAGGTAATAATCTTTAGATGGTCAACTACTTTTCCCAAGACCTATTTAGTTAATTAAACCTATTAGTCAATACTAGAGCTCCCTATTTCACGTGTATACGTTTTCACGTGCTCACGTGAAATTAAGGTTTAATTTATAAAACCCGTTGCTTAAAATTGCACGTGTATTTATAATTTTATTCACGTGAATCCGTGAATTTATATAATCACGTGAATACGTGAATTTACATAATCATGTTTGTCGCCATCGGTCCTCGTATATATTGACTATGGATAAACTAGGCCTGATATTAAGTACAACTGTCTAGATACCTATGTTTAGTAAATAATATTCATAACTTATGTTTTAAATTATGACGTAAATAATTTAATATTAATTAATATACATAAAACTTCGTGAAACAAATTTAAGCAAATAGATAATATTATAACAAATAATGTACAAATAAATAATTATCTAAAATATTATAATAAATAGATTATGTAATAATAAATTATGTATAAATAAATATTAATCTAAGAAATTATAATAAATAGATAAACAAAATAATGAACGAAAAAGATATCTTATTTATAATTTTTAATTATTTTTTTATAATATAATAGTGGTCTTGCATCCACGTGATGCCCATCTACACTCAAAAATATATTTAGCGCAACAATTTTCGATTTTGGTATAAAAATCAATAAAGTCATGAAAAGGGATTTCATTACATACATATAGGAATTTTTATTCGTATTTATGATAATTGTTTACGATTTTATATTGTACAATTGTAACTTGTAACGTTCAATCAAAATGATGGTATCAGTGTGTGAGTTCTATTTTCACAACCGGACGCCGTGAATTACCACGAGCACATAAAGATTTCCCGGCACACAACTACTTATCCAACAACTAGATAAGTCACATGCGACAGGCACTACAGAGTTCAATAAAAGATCATGAAGCTAATCAATAAAATTATAAATACATTTTCAAATAAAATAAACAAAATAAATAGTACCTAAAATCGGTTTTTGTAATGCAATATATGACTACCATGTAGGTATCATTAACAAAATTAACAAACTCTTTATATTTTATAAATAATTATTTTTTATTATTTTTTATACAATCAAATTTTTGATTAATGCCAGTTCACGTGAATATATTAATTCACGTGATCACGTGAATATGATTCAGATACGTGCTCACGTGATTAAGCTTTTGTTGATTGCCGTGTATTAACCATTCGTGATTTATTTTGATTCATTCACGTGATCACGGTATACGTGAACACGTACATTCATATTCACGTACAAAAACGTGACCCCTAGTCAATACCGTGATTAATATAATGTTCTTATCTAAAAATAAAAATACAAAATTCTTCGGAACCTGTAGATTTTATTTTTGATATTTTTCTAAATTCCATTAATTTGTTATCGAACAAACAATAACGATATACGCGGTATTTTAAATAAATATTTTTTCTGGTCTTGAAAATCAAAATTAACTTGGGATAAATGAAAAAATAATGCATTAATTTTAAGTTAATCTGTAAGAAAATAAAAATAAATAATAAAAAATAAAAGAGCAACCGAATGCAATATCATGTTTTTTTTTATTTGACTTATAAAATACAAAATATCGACAATTCTTCTTCCTTCTAGTTTTCTAAAAACAATTCATTTAATTTTTTAAACTATAATATATTAAAAATTAAATATAAAGGCGTATAATATATTACTCTGAAGCTATTGTATTGATTGATTCGTCCGATTCTACATACAGATCATGATCAATAATCGAATTCATGGATAAAGATGTGCCAAATGATGAGCTAGACTCATTTTCTGTACTTGATAAAATTGGCCCGATTGTAACTTTTGGAGTACTAGTAATTATTTTAACTGATTCGCTAAAAAAAAAAAAATATTCTTTCCAGTAATTTTTTAAAGCAGGAAAAACAGGCATTTTTAAAAAAAAAGTTTAGTGTTTAATATAACCTTAAAAAAAAAATTCGTTGAGTAAAAAAAATTTAATACAAAGCTCCTAATATATTGTTATAATAGCAGTTGAAAAATATTAAAAATACATAGGTACGATTTTTTTAAGCATCTAAAATTCGAATTTTGATTTATTTTGAATTATCAGATTGAAAATTGAAAAATGACTAGTTAAAAAATGATAAAATGTT
>NW_020272960.1:366360-459099 GCF_003268045.1 Sipha flava | reverse complement strand
AACGGGTTTTAAGCTTTTATTGAATCTTTTATACCTAGTCTCAAATAAATATAGTTTAAGCTAGGTATATAAATGTTATTATATTTTACTTAACAATTTCTACAATTATTAATATTTCAAATGTTTACGTACCTACAAACTAGCATATCATTAGAAGTCAAATCTTCTGTTTCTGTACTAAAATTATTTTCAATAATTTCAGTTTTTTCTGTATCTGTATACGTCGATTGTTTTCTAAAAAAAATTAAATATACCTAATAATTTTATTGCCATATATAAAAAAAACTACAGTGTAAAATTTTATAGCTATTTGTATTATAGAAAAAAACTTAAAAAACTTGAATTAAAATAATAGTATATTCTAAAAAGATTTAAAATATTTGTTGTTATTCAAAAAGTATAAGTCGTAGAAAATTGAAACTTTCACTAGTAATTGAGAAATTTAATAAGTTTAGTAAATATTATGTTTTAAAAACACGTGAAATAATTAGATACTTATACTACATTCAGTTTTTCCTCTTTTTGTGTTTTTTTTATACGTAACCGCTGAGATAGTTTACTTACCTGGGCTCTTTGTTTCTTTGGTGCCATTATATTTTTAACACCACAAAAATAAATAAGAAAATTGACTGACAGATATAACGCGTGTATACGATTAAAAAAAATGTCTCTGTTACTGAACAAACAAGTATATATGTTACTAGTTCAGTTAACTTACACGAAGTGAACAATTGGTGTTAAATATAAGAATAAACAATTATTGTACATGGGCTAAATTTAATATAGGCACAGACATAATATTGTAGAGTTTATAAATATCTAAATATCAAGCCACTTCCAAGAACTGAGTAATTAATTAAACTTTCATTTGCCTTTTATAAACTTTTTATTGTAGAAATATGGAATTCATAAACAAATAATACATATCGTTGTAATGATAACTAACTCTTTTATTCCAAAATAAAAGACTAAATATTACTGACATATTCAGTAACATTTTATGCATCAT
Organism: Sipha flava; assembly: GCF_003268045.1. Classification (NCBI taxonomy): domain Eukaryota; kingdom Metazoa; phylum Arthropoda; class Insecta; order Hemiptera; family Aphididae; genus Sipha; species Sipha flava. The sequence continues at coordinate 458,090 of NW_020272960.1, read as the reverse complement.
ACAAAACGTAAAATAAAATAAATAATATGGGTATAGCCGTAAGCCTGTAACGGTTAACTAGCGAACTATATATTTCATATCTAAAACTTCCATGTAAATTATTTTATAATTTTGTTCATCATAATAAAAATTACTTTTTATTATAAAATAAAACTAATTACACACAATATATTTTTAATTTTTAAAATTTCTAAGTATATGTCATACTTCCGTGTAGCCAACATATTTATAACACATTTACAATATATGTAAATACATATTATTACAAGCTTTTCAAACTCATGTGCTGCCGATTTGGCTTTAATTAAAATATTAACAAGACTTGGCAGTGGCGTGCTCAGCTTTTTTGAAAGGGGGGGAGATATTCATTTTTGACTTGTCACAGACCCTACATTTTTTTTCATGTAGATAATATACCATAACAAAAAAATCCAAAAGAGATATATAACACCCTGATCCCCCACCATGAGCTGCCACTGAGACTTGGATATCTTTGAACTATAATCAGAAATAGAAAGTTTCAAAATTAAATAATTTCAAGTGCTAAGGATTATCTAACGCTTTATTAAATTTTGAAACATACAATTTTATTACTAAACGTGGGCTTCAAAAGGCGTGTTCAAACATTGCAATAGCAATACGAATTTTTTTTTATGTTTTCTTATAAGTGTTGAAATCTGTAAACGTAGTTTTAGCAGATTATAACTTGTAAAAAACTTTAAGCGTTAGACTATTATTTCAATAGAAAATCAAAAAGTCCAATCTTTAGATAACATTGACATATTATTAATTTTGCTCCGGCGAAGTATCAGTTAACTACTGCCCTGTAGGTAATAAGTATTTAAAAAAAACATAAGAATTTAGTATTGATGTATATAGTATATTATTATTTATTATAATATTCTGGAGTTTATGAATTATTAATTCCGGATCCACTTAGAATTGACTTTTGTGTAGTTCTTTTTAACACCTGTCTGTGTTTTGAAAGTTTCGCTTTTATTTGATTTTTCACTAAGTATGAACCTGATAAAAAGCCCAATTCAGTATTCACAGCCGCGCGTAATTTGACTTAGCTATAAAATGATTTACATTAAACAAATTTGAAATGTGTACCTCACATAAAATCAAATCCTTCAATACGGATTCAGGGGGGGGATTCTCATTCACGTTTTTATATTATTGTTTTTAATACTCAGAGTATCAAACAATAAAGGTGATGGTATTTAAATTTTGATTAAATAATTAGTAAATAATAAATAATACCTTATAGTTTGCTGTAATTGCCAACACCTATACTAACACTAACTTATCAGTTAGCAGCATGCTAAAAACTCTAAAATAACTTAACCTAATAAATTCTATCAATGACATAATTCTTATACTAAAGTGTGGTCAATTATGTCACAAATTATTGTAGAATTGATTGAAAAAAAATTAAATTATTTCTTTATTTTTAAATTATAACGTTAAATAGAAAGCCAAAAATTAAAATAACGTTTCGCCGTAGAAAAATATTCAACATTGAAATTGTATAACCATTAAATACCCGAAGACGTAAAAATAATATATATATATAAATATATATATTTTTTTAAATTAAAACTCTGGTATAAACAATATTTTTGGTTAAACCATTTATTACAACGATTAATTTTTTTAATATTGTGATTAATGTAACCTCTCCACATTTTTGGTTTCTGCTATTTCCCTAAAGTATTTATAAATTATATCCAACATGAGTACAAATCAAAAAATGTTCTACACCAAAATGTTTTATTTTGGTTTTCTCCGATTCCATTATACATCGAATTTATTGTAAACTTTCACTTTTATATTTCATTCTATTAATACATATCATTAAAACAATGAATTATTTATTAAAAAAATTATTATTTCTTATTTCCATTAACATTGGTGTTATATTTTATTTAAAAGAAAACCATTGTGTTCTATTGCATTTATTACTAATTTATTATTTAATATACCTAACTTGTCCACTTTTAGAACTTAAAGTATTTTGTTTATTCGCACAATTGTTCGTAAAATGATTAAAATATTTTTGATAGTAAAATGTAGTAACCTATTATGACTTTTAAAATCAAAATTGTATTTAGTTTATGTAAATAAATGTTTAAAAGTATTTATAACAGATCTAAATTTAATCTTATATTCACATCAATGAAAATAATAATCTAATAACATATACGTACACATACAAATTTACGCATTCACATAGTTACACTAACATATAAATACACACTTTTATATTTAAAGCAAATATAATGGATAGTCAATATTATGGGTATGTCACTATTTTAGTTGCTTCCACTTTTCAATTGGTGTACATAAATGTGAGTCACCTCTTTACCAATTTACTTAGTTGTTGATTTGCTTCCTCTGAAGATTTAATTTTAAGTATGTTACTCAGATGTATTTTTACGGCGGAATGTTTGGACGGTTAGGCTATTTAATTTTATATTTCAGAAATTATTTTAAAAATTAACGAATGTTTTAATATTTTTTTTTTGTGTGTTTAATATATTTAAATTGACTAATAAAATGTATAGATGAATGTAATGTGTATTATAAATGAATTCGTACTGAAGATTTTCGGTTAAATGCTTTTGCATTATTTGAAAATTCAAAATAGGTTGTTTATTAAACAACCGTATTATTTATAATTAATTGTAATGAAACCAAAAACAATTTATATAGGGCTTACAATTATTGTTTTACTACTAATGAACATTCTACCACCCCGGTTAATGGTTGAAGTTAGCTCTTTAATGTTTAAAAGTTGGTGTCATTTATCTTAGTGTTTTACAATGGTGAATGGTTGAATGAAAATAAGTAAAACAATTACCAATAAAACTTTGCATGCATTCTGAAGTAAGGTTTTTATATAGAAAAAAAAGACTTTTCGTCAAAAAATAAAAGATATCATTCGGTTTGTACTTTTCAGATGTTCACTCCATTATATTACATTATTGAATCAATAATATATCAAAATTATATTCTATGAATTATTTTTCAAAATTTTATGTATGTAGTCTAGTAAAAAGTTTTTATTGAAAAACTTTGTTTTTTCACTAGACAGTAATATATATTTTTTTTCTTCTATACATTTTTTCTCATTATTATTGAAGCCTATGAATAGGCGATTACATTTGGTTGATATAGCTAGTGGTAAAGTAGAAGATGAACGTACAATTTTCTTTTTGGTGTGATACAACTTGAATTATCAGGTAGGTAGTGTGTTGGTTGATAGACAAGTAATTAAATGGCTTGTGGGTGAACGCGGTGAGCTAGGATTTGATTGAATGTTTAGATTTTTAGGATTCAGAGAACATTGAAGTTTATCATTGTTACGGTGACGTGTAAATAATTAAATAATGATTTGACAAATCCAATCACGCGGGAAAAAAAATGAAATCAAACCTAAATATTAATTCTTGAATTAAGATTTTTACGTCGATTTTATTCAAAATAACTATTTTAATAAAAAGAAAAGTGACAGCTTATGGTGCAACGAAATCAAGAAAATACAAGAAGGAATAGTTTATAGTAGTTTTCATTACTAAAACGGAACGTACCGCGAAGGCCGTTAAAAAAAATGTTTTCGTAACGGTGAAGATCACCAAGAAGAGGCGCCTGACTACTGTGTCGTGTGAAACGGAAGAGATGGTGGTGAACCTGGCAACAAGGCGTTTGCGGTCGCTCCTATAATACAGTTTAATTGAATGTTTATGAATACGCGCGTTTGACGATGTTGATGGCGGCGTAGACGTAAGAATCACTGCAGAAAATGTGCGCGTGCGTTTACGTGTATTGCTATGCACGTATTGCGGAAAGCTGGCGAGGGATGCCAGAAGTGCCGCGGATTCGTGTACGAGCGAATATCTCGGGAATGCGGAGGAGCTTAATTAAAACTCCTGTGCAAACGCGCGCGCACCAAGCCGACAACAAAAACCGTGGACGCGGGCTAGGTAGTTTTAATGGGTTTAACGGTTCGATAATCTTGGCCGAACGGCTTTCGAAAAGTTTTCCGCACACACGCGCTCATCACACCCCCACCCCTTTATGGTTCATATCCCGTCGTTTTTTTTCATTTACTCTTCGCGCGCACATCATTGCTGTATCGTTTTGCATATCAATCGCCGTACGGTTATTTTACGGTTTTCGCGTGCAACGATCGTTTCGTACGCCTCTATCGGCTGACGTATCTTGAACGTACGTTAATACGAGCGAAGATCGCATTCGCGTCCTCTCAGCTTATTCTTGACGATTTTTCGTCGCGACCGAGAGTAATTTATGTCGCATCATTCGGTCGTACTGGGCATTTTGACTTGTGAACGGCGTAAACGAACTTACTGCGGCAATACAAATGCCCGCAAACGGCGTCTCCTCTTAATCCTTATTTCGAGGATTGTAAATACGGGGGATTTTTAACAACACGTTCGATCAGAACTCCGTCTTCGATTTTGCTAAATTTGGTCATCGGAGCATTCATTTTTGAAAGACACGATCAACGACGACCAGCGTCAGTTGAAAAACGAGTGTTCAAGACTGCAATAACTCAAAAAACTATTATTCAGATATCGACATCTCAGTTCAAGACAGCAATACCTCAAAAATATTCAAAATTGAGTTATCTACGTGATATTATTTGCAAAATTACGATGATTTTGATTCTATAACGCAATAACTTTTAGTTACATTATTTACCTCTAAAGGTCGTTTATAACATTCTAGAACCAGTAGTTTCATAATTTGAGTTATTGCAGTCATGAACTGAGGCGTCGATATCATAATATTCTTTTTAAACGACAAATTAATTGCGATGCGAACGCGATTTTACTGCCCTTTCGCAAAATTAGATCGTCAACCACGAGGAAAACCAACTATATTTGATTTACATTACATCCGTAGTCGCGCGATAATGATGCGCGATCGTAGATCTCGGTTAGCGTTCACGATCGTGCTAGGTAAAACCTAACTTTCGGTTTTAGTCCGACACCCCGTGCCCTGACGCACGACACCCAACCATGTCTGCCGTCAAATAACAATCGAAATTGATTTTCCGACGTGATTCCCAATCATAACGACAACGCCGCAGCCGGTGGTAGTGACGTCGCATCGGGTTAAGAGTACTTTTGTTTTATAATACTTAATTTTTAAAATTCCGTTAAAGGTTTGTTCCTATATTTAAGTTTAATGCGTACACAGTAAAACAGGGACAATTTTCAGAAACATGATTTTCAAACATTTCATATCCCTCTCTACCAAATGTCATGCAGGTTGGTATAAAAGTAACTGCTGCGCGGCTCCGATGACTGAACGTCATACGATCGGAAAGTTCGTTTTCTCCAAAATGAAGAAAATATAAAAACTATTATTGATATCGTCTGTATGAGTGGTTCATCGAGAATAAAATACGAGAACACTCACGTGCTTATAAATACAATATATATTTGTATACATATATCAAAGAACTAAAATCGTGATATCGTTTTACCTTGTTATTGGCGCTTTTTAAAGTTTTAGAAATAAAATAGTTTTTTGACATTGTTATAAAAATCGTGTAGGGGTAACAGCAGATTTAGATTTGAAACGCAACAAAAAAGATTTATGTCGCTGTATTTGATGTTTTCAATTCGAATAAACATCAAGTGAACGATTTTGTATGGTAAAACAATATGTGTTTATTTTTTAAGAAAGCCTTTGTAATCCGATGGAAAAATCTTCTGAGTTTTATAAAAACAATATTCCCCTATAATATCCTATGACATTTAGTGTGTAAAGTTGTTTGAACCCTAAAGTTTCCAATGTCGGAAATAACGGTAATACGTATATATGTACGTCATACGTTGACTGCAGTTTACGTATGACAAATAGCGCACTTTTCTGATGTTTTTTTTTTCTAAATCATGATCTTATTATTTCTAGTATTGCTCTAATTATTTTATCACTAATTATTTTTAAATTATTTTGATTAATTTTTTTTTCGTTGGATATAATTTGGGTTTCCCAATCATTTTATTCGTATAAAGAAATGTTTTATGTAATATTTGAAAAAAATTACTTTGAAAATCGAACTACAAGTGTATTGATGCACCGCCGTAGTAAAGTTTAAACAAATATTCAGTTAGAACCATTTCATTTAAGAATATTGAAGGTGCAATCGATTAATATAGTTTAAGTTTAGTAGTACCTACTTTTTAGACTTTTTTATTATTCTATGCCTTAATTAATAAACAGTAAATAAACAGTTCTTTTTTGTATATTTTGCATACGTAATGACTACTATTTATTTTTACTATTAATAATAATTTATTTATTGTGACTGATTTTTTTCCTACGCAATAATTATTTTTACATTTCATAATTTATAGGTAATTAATATATGATCTATATCATAACATTTATAGTCAATGAATCCTTTGGTAAAAAAATGTATGGTAATAATATGGCGTTCACCGTATTATAATATTAAAGCTGAGCACTAAATAATTAAAAAGTTACTTTTTAAGTAACTTTCTAACTTAACTAGTTTTCTTAATACATAATAACTTTCAAATTTAACGAGTTAAATTGACGTGTAAAATAATTCTAATCTATTTTGTTTCCGAAATTGCAAAAACTGTTACATAATCATGTCTATGTAGATAATAGGCCCATGGATATTTATTAGTATTTATAATAATGCATGCACGGTAACTACGAATTTTCCACGTATCATATATAGGTTATATAGATAGTATCCGAATTAAACCAAATTTAAACATGATGCCGACTTTCTGATGACAACTTTGAAATTTAATTTCTGTTAAAATTAAACAAATATTTTGAATAAAATATATTAAAATATTGACAGCATTGAATATTATTATATTTTATTCAATATTTATGTTGTCATTCTGTTAAATATTTTTTTATTTATTTAAGTACACAATTGGATAATTTGATCAAATTACTAGACTTTTAATTACATTTTTCGACCGTCTTGAATAATTTAAGATAGATAATTTATTATTTACATTAGAACAAAAGACTTTAAATTTTATTTTGATCTATAAAAACAATAACTTCTAACTTTTTCTCTAACTTCACTACCATTTTCAACAAACTAGCTTCTAATTTAGAAATCAAGACAATTTCAGAAACTGAGTTACATTCTAATGTAGTCAGTTTTAAAATTAAAACCAATTAACTTGAACTAGTTGAATAAAATGACCAACTTGCCCAGTTTTGATTATAATTCGAACGACGAATGAAACGTACAGAATGTAGTTTTTGGTAATTCGGTTGCGTAACACGAGTAATCGATTTCAGACAAAATCCAAATCTGATGATCTGTTAAAAACGTGATTCATTTTCGTTCGTACACAAAAAACCGAAACCCGTTTGAATTCTGGATGCTCATACAGTGACGTAAATAAATAAAACTACAGGGTAAAGAATATAACGAGGAGATAACGTGTGCGCGAAATAACATTATCGTTTTGTTTGACAATCGCGAGTATTGATATGTTACATCATCGTGATCAGTCCCTGCGAGAAGGCGAACGAAACCCAATTGATTTTCGCGTCAGCAAATACGATTTTCCATGCAAGCGGCTCGGAAACACGGAGTCTTAACAGGGCTCTCTGTTTGGGGTGAAAATCGGATCCGTTCCGGTTACGAATAGAAACACGAGAAGGCGAGCGTGTGTACAACCGTACAACGTACGACGGATGCTCGTAGTGGGCGACGGATATGCGTACGCGCGTGAAGGACGCGGTAAAATCCGATTTGTCTAAGCAGACGTGCAATGACGGGTCTTCGGGACGAGTGGATTTTTCTTTTAAAAAATCCGACACATCAAAAGGAAAAATACCGTTGCCGTTCTCACCCCGGCGCTCACACCGTGCCGATTTTGTGAATCGGAAAAAAATTGTTAGCGCACGGAATGTTCCGCGCCCGGGCTCGCGGACCTTTGATGTTTCCGCCCGGTACCTCCTCAAATCTTGCGCGACACGTAGTGCCGGTCCAATGCGATTCGAGTGCCACCGAGCCAAGCCGGTCGCCCTTTTGCGTTTTCGTGCTGCGTCCATCGCCGCGTTTGTGTCTACGCGCGAACGAATCATTTTATTTCCTATTCCGCTCTTGCGTGTCTTCTCTGTTGATAAAATCTCACGCGAACCCGTCTCTGTGTCACCCTTCAAGGACCACTACGGGGCATCGGCGGCCACATGGTGTGCATCCCTCCACGTCGCGATTGTTCGTTGCTTATTGCTGTGTCCATGCCGTGACCACGAGACAAATGTTCTCGCATGCACACGTGCGACACAACGTTTAAACGGACCGCGAGTGCATTATTCAAACGTTTTTCAGTGACCACGTACCAGGGCGAAGTGCTGCGATTGACCAAAGTCAGCAGGTCCGAGATGGGAGCTTACTTGTGCATCGGATCCAACGGGGTTCCGCCGTCCGTCAGCAAACGAATCACGGTCAGCGTTCACTGTAAGTACATCTTAAGTCAATTTTATTTTTTACGAATACCTAGTGCCTACAGTCATCATAGATATTGTGTTGAATAAGCTATGTCAATACGTATGGTTTCATGCAGAGTTGGGCGTTATTCGAATAAAATTTTATTTAGATGATTATTTAGATAACATTTTATTCGAATAAATTATATTCGAATGATTTTTTCACAATTATTCGAATAAATTATTATTCGACTAATTTTCAAACTCAATTATTCGAATAAATTATTATTCGAATGATTTTCAAACACAATTATCCGAATAAAAAATTATTTGAATAATTTTTGGAAAAATTTAAAAATATTGTATAATAAAAAACAAATATTGATTTATATAAGAAAGTAAAGAAATATATATATATATAATAATATTTGAATATGTGTAGAGCTCTATATATTTGAACTTATAAATATGAAATACAACATTGAACATACGTAGTTAGTACATAGTACGAAAATATTTGAGACTATATAATATAGTACAGAAACTGGACTAAACTAGATATAATAATAACATCTTCAACATTGATAATTAATTACTATAAAGGTAAATACTAAATACATGAACAAACTAGAAGAATTATAATCATTATTTCATAATACATATTTAGTAATTAGTACTAACTACTACTATAAATACTAAGATAGGATAACTATGTTTAAAAATTATTCAAATAATATTATGATCACAAATTATTCCAATAATATTGTTTCTAAATTAGTCGAATAATTTTTTATTCGAATAATTGTATTTGAAAATCAGTCGAATACATTTTTATTCGAATAATTGTATTTGAAAATTAGTCGAATAAATTTTTATTCGATGAATTGTAAAAAAATCAATCGAATAATTTTTTATTCGAATACATATTTATTCGAATAATTATCTAGATAAAATTTTGCCCAACTCTGGTTTCATGATAGTTATTCGATTGGTATTTCCAAATGATCTATTCATCATTCGAATATAGTATGATTAATATCTAAATTTTTAGTCGATATTATATTAAAATACAAATTAAGATTTTTAATATTTTGTATTATTATAAATGGATATATGTCCAACTAAAAAATATCTTTCATAATGATAAAATTTTACATCGATTGTTTATAAACTATAATTAGTTTTCATGGTTTAATTTGTATTATAAGTTAATGTTTTAGTGAACATTTTTAATAAGTCATACAAATTTAAAATACTTATATTTCATCGATGTTTTCTATTTAAAAACATAAATATAAAAAACTTACCTTTATTTGTAGAGTATTTTATACTTCATTTGTAACAAATTTGTATTTTATAATAAAATAAAATAATATTATGCGACGGTAAAAAAAAAAAATAAGATAAGTGATATATATTGCCCTATAGTTGTTTTTTATAAATCAGCTTTGAAAATATTTACTCAATTCTAGCTTGAAAAATTTCTTTTTTTTAAACTCGAAAACATTTAACATTTAACAAACCAACGTTTTTTATGTATATTTGTATATAATATTTCAATGAAATTCATAGGATAATACTATATTAATAATTACCGTTTATAAGTATTAAATCCATAATTATTTGTTAAAATAACAATTGAAGTGAATTTAAACTTTTATCTGAATAATGTAAATTTTCTGATTTTATAATATAATAATAATTAAAATAATTATTCAGTAAATTATATATATATATATATATATATATTAGTATTACAATAAATTACAATAAATAATCAATACATTTTAATATAATATAATTGGCAAATCGAATTCAATAGGTAAGTTAAAATTAATTTTATGCAAATAAAATTATGATAAACGACCATCAATTTAGTCGCTATTTGAAATATAGTTAATTACCAACACAACGGAAATATTCTTAATTCATTTAATTTCGTCTAAACAAATAATTAAAGACAATTACTAATTTTCTGTGGCACAGACGGAATATAATACTACATAGTTAATTAAAATGTTACCTAACTGTTATACAACATATATAACATGTGATTGCAGTATGTGTATAATTTTTTTTTTCATGAATAATGCCTAATTCCTTAATGTGTTATGCAATATCAATACGACGATACACAGTTATTGTTAATTGATTAACGAACTTGAATTGTTTTGTTCGTTTTAATGGATTTTTGTGGCGCTCACTCTCTCTCTCACTCTCTCTCTCGCTCTCTTTCTCTCTCTCTCTCTATCTATCTGTCTTTCTTAATCTTAGGATACTTTCTCAGAAGTCGTTTATTCTGAAGTGCATTTTGTATTTGGATCGTAACAGTCGTACACGCAACACTATAAATGCATAGTCTTGCCACAAAGGATATATGTAATTCGAAAATAGAGAGAGTAAGAGAGAGTGAGCGAGAGAGAGAATTGAGAGTTAGATTAAGAGGGAGAGATAGTGAGATGAAAAGAAAAACGAAACATTATATTTCAGTACATCTGTTTGGAATACGAGTTCATGTATACGTTCTCCAATGCACTTCCCGTCTAGTCCTGCGGGCGACGCGGGGACATTGAATTAATGACGTGGACCGGCTACCACTATATAACACCCATCGAGGCCCGCGTGTGTATAGGAACCGACCACACCCTCCTGGCAGTCGTAAGAATAAGAAGTAAGATGGCGTATGGTACAATTAGAAAGTTTATACGAGACCTCGTTAAGTAGACCCGTACCGTCGCATTGTTTAAAGTAGATCAAAATTAAAACGAATTCCCGTGAAAAGGCATTTATTTCATAGTCATAGACGACTTACAAGAAACTAGTAGTACAAACAAATTTCGATTTTCTTATACTTTTCACCCTAATTTGTTTCATTCTCTCTCTCTCTCTCTCTCTCTCTCTGCATTAATTTTATCCATTAATTTTTTTTCGTTACGGGTAATATCACATCATTTTGTAGTTCGGATTCCGTAATTTAAATCGTCAACAGCTCATGCTAAATATTTTTATCTGCATTATTATACTAGTAATAATTATTGTTCATAATATTTAAAATGTTCGACCGGTAACGTCAGCTCATAATCAACCCGCAACTATAAAGATCTCCTTACGGAATTTATCTCTACTTTAATTGACATTATCACGTGATATTTACAGAAACTTACAATTACCACACATAAATTAGCTGTGGACTATATTATTTAACAGAACTTGGTTCAAACGTAACGTACATACGATTGTGCAGTTATTTTATACCAAAGTTGGTGCGGTATTTACATTAAACTGTTTTTAATTTCAATCATCTGATTACATAATTACTCTTATTCTATAATAGGCATAACAATAATTCATCTTAATATTTCACATACGATGACAATGGAATCGTACTTTTTTATTTTTAATCAGTATCACAAGAAGTCAATAATAGTAGTCAACACTATGTTCAACTTGAAGAAATACATTTGAGATTCGTAAATCATTTGGACAGAAATGTATAAATACTTATTTCTTACAGAATATTAAAAATACACAACTAAATATTAAGAAAACTTCGTGTATATAAATATATATTTTAAAAAATAGAATAATTTTTCAGCGTGTTTCACGAAAAAGTTTTCTCGGGTTTCTGCGAATTTATTATCACAAAATGTACTGCAATTAATGAAATTACCAAAAAACTGACGTTTGCTTACCCTTGAACTTTTGACTGGTCGGCAGGTTGCTGTTCTATGCGTATTGTGCTTAACACTAGATAATTATTTTCTCCTGTCTACAGATACCAGTGCAAAAATATTTATTTTTTTTTTGGTTTACATTATAACAAAACAGTTGATAAGATCTAGAGGAACTTAATTTTTCAAATTTTATGTTTAAATATAATAACAACAAAATAATTTGCTTAAGACTTTTATAGTCTGTGCGCTATTTTCAGTCATTGTTTTTCTCGTTCTTATTTCCCCGTTGTTGTTGTTGCTGTTGTTTTATTATGCATGTACAATAATTAAATAAATGTACAATTTACTACGACTATTTAATTGAGGGAAATCCGACGATAAATAACATTAATATTTATCTAATCTATTCGTTGTTAATAACTTGGTTATATAAATGTCGTACAAGACACGTTACTCCACTACCATTATACAGTGGCGTAGTTAGACACTTTTTTTCTGGGTAGGCCCAATATTTTGATGTAAGGATTACCAATGAATATTTTTTATAAAATTAAAAAATATCAGAATACCGTATGTTATATATTTATTATAAGCATATTACATGGATTTATTTTATGTTTTAAAACTAATAGTATAAAATTAAATTAATAAAAAGATAAAGCTTTATTAAAATATTTTTAAATTGAAAATTCCAATTTTCTCTTTTTCATCGATGCAAACTTGTCAATTACCGCAGATGGATTTTCTATGAATTTTCCACTTTTTTCTCTCTCAATAGACAGCAAAATTAAATTAATTAGTCTGCTACTTGTCATCGTTGACCTAAGATATGTTTTTACTCTTTTTATCGTCGAGAAACTCCTTTCTGCTGAGGCACTAGATACTGGAACTACCAAAACATTTTCAATAATTTTTGTTAATTCTTAAAATTCAACTTTGTATTTTTTTACTTCTTGATATAATTCAAAAAGATCAGATACAGATAAAAATAAGGTTTTTCCCAGTTGACACTGGCATTTTAATTTGGTAATAAATTCATTTGATTGATAAAATGGAAATGTTTCAGCATAACGACAAATTATTTTACTGTCTAAAAATGTTGAAGAAGTATGATCTAATACTTCTAAAGTTGTATACATATCATAATTTGTATTAAAACGTCGGTTCATTCCGAAATATATTACGTCTAAGATATTAAAAAATATTATTTTTTGTTCTGTTTTCGTGTCATCAGATAAATAAGCCATTCTTTTACCAGTAGTAATAGTTACCTAATAATCGGCTAAAGTACTTGAATATTGTCGTGTTCTATTTGATGATGACAAATTATCCCTTGATGACGTAGGTATTTTAGAATTGTGAGCAATAACCAATGATTGTTCATATAGTTCAAAAAACTTCTCATCATTACGTAACTCTAATATTTGTTGATTTGTTGCATTAATTAATAATGTACAACGTTTTATATCAATAGTAGTTGACTGCAGGTTAATTGATAAGCAATTAATTATATTTAATATTTCGTTTAAGCACACAATTATTATGATAACTTCAAACTTAGCAAACTGTATGGCCAAACCTTTGCCTCTGCAGATTCTTGTTTTTTAGTACTATCTCTAAATGCATTAAGAACTTTTAAAATATCAATAAAATGATTTTTAAAAAAATTAATACCCATGTGTTTTGAAAACCACCTTGTTTCACAATGTTGTGGTACTTTATACTTGGTTTCTTGTAAAAAAGCATAATAGCGAATTGTAGATACTGATTGGAATACATAAATATCTTCTAATAAACCAAGTATTCCATATACTTTTTGAATATTTTTCGTTACATCAACTAGAACTAGGTTTAACCTATGAGTATGACTATGAATATACGGACACGGATTTTGTGCTTATTCTCTTATTTCTGTTTGAACACTAGAAAAAGCTCTGGACATTACTGACGCACCATCATATGATTGACTTACACATTTTGAAATATCCAAACCAACATTATTTAAAAAAAATATTGTGCCATCATACAGTGCTTGAGCATTTAATTTGTTCAATTCGACAAAACCTAAAAATCATTCTTCAATTTTTAAATTGTGCAAATATCAAATACAAATACTCATTTGTTCAGTTTTTGACTGATTTTCAGCCTTATCTAAAATTAAATTAAATATCTGGCTCCCAATATGAACTTAATTTACTATTAATTATAATACAAGCTTTGACGTAGCTTTTTTTATATCGTTTTGTATTTCAGGCCATTTGTATTTATTTGTATTTACTATTTTTAGTTAATAAATTAAAATTTGTTTTAAAATGTTCATTTTCGATGGAAAGTAATTATATAATTTCTAAAAAGTTACCTTCATTTACGTCATGACGTGAACACAAACTTGCATCACAATTTTCACTATTGAATTCTTTTTTCTTTGTTTTCGATGTTCTTGTAGTCCGATATTTTTCCGTGAATAATATAAAACACACGTTATTACATTTGTTAAAAAAGCTCAGTTTTTTATAATTTGCTCCTTGACTTGTTTATTTAGTTGAGTCAAAACTGATCCAGTTTTTTTGGTGGATAGCCATGCACCAAATTTAGCTATTGCATTTTTATGTGAAGTAGTATTATCATATTTTTTAGTCATGTTACTAATATTTTTTTAATCAGAATATCCACCAGTAATTAGAACATCTTTTTCAATTTGTGAATAAGAAGGGAAATTACGACGAATACGGTATTCACCTTAATTGAGTATTCCAACCATGGGTACTTATTGTACCAACTACTTTGCAAGTTACGTTGCTTCCCAAATATAAAAGTACGAGGAAAACTGATGACAGGATGTACAGCGGTATCTTCACAAGTTACACAAATATCAAAAATGTTTGAATTCAACTGTTTATTTGTATCTGATATTGGTGTAAGCGCACTTGATCCAGGCTCATTAGGCACAGAAACCGAAAAAGTTGAAACAGCAGTTGATTTTAAATTACCTGATGTGATTAAAAAACGTTTCATTTTCGAAAATGAGCGACGCGACGGACTAAGTAAAAATAAAAGCGAAATATAATCACTACGTTTTACTAAAGGCGTTCGCAGTGACGCAGTGCGATTAATATTTAACTAATCGACAATTGCAAGTGTATCTATCCGACTACAACTTATATTACAGTCTCCTTATTTTTGGAAATAATCGTCAATTGAATGGATAAGATTAATATCTATCATATTGGTAATTATAGTTGATAATCAGGTAACGGACAATACGGGATGTCGGCTATAATATTATATTATACATTTTTCTTTCACGTTCTTGTCCCACATTTGAAGTCCCTTTTCATCGAACATCTTACGGCTTTAATAACCCTATTGATCGAATAGCCAGAGAGTGCAATAAATTAAAATTTGATTTGTTTATTAAGAATGATTTGTATTCCTTAAAACACTGTTTTTAGTAGCCTAATGCATATCATTAAAATTACCATTCTTTTTTGTAAATTTAATTTAATATTATGTACTTAATTAATATTGTAACATACTTGTATCCTTATTTTAACAATGTTCATTATATATTTTATTGTTACTGTACTTGAGTCCATCTGGGCGTTTACATCAAATAAATAAATAAGTAAATACATAAATAAAATACACTGGCTTTGATACACTATAAATTTCGTCGGATGCCGATTAACAAGAATTGATCGGTTATTAAACCACAACACTCAAAATAAAATACGTGTCATTGACTGATTTGCAGAACCAATTAAAAACCATCGGGATTTAATTTTGATAGTTAAAACCGTATTTACAATTTATTAATTCTATTATTTAAAATACATATTATAGTCATATACACTACACATTTAATAGGATAAGAAAATATTTTTATTTTTTTTGGAAAAAGTGGGTAGGCCCGACTCGGTTACCAGGCCTACCCACTGGCTACGTCACTGTCATTATATTATACATATTATAATACTATTCTGTAAAAGATCGCTAGAAATTATCGTATATACGTGTACATCACAATTTGTGAATTTTTGAAGTTTGTTATTATTTTATTAAAATTCCTGTGAATGTATTTCGAAGTATGTTTGTACAAGACGAGCCTGGAATTTAAATGCATTTCATTTGCTAAACGCTTGTTCTTTGATTTGAATTAAAATTTAGATATGAAATCGACTTTGAAGATAATGAACTTTGATAATATCTAAAACTATATGTTTAAATTCTTAACGTTTTCTTTTCATCTTACCAACGACTTGTGCACTATTTATAAAAAAACATTTTCATTTTTGTACTAATTCATTCTAACTTCGTCGATTGAAATCCTTTTAAGATCATATAGCTGGAAGTTTTCAAAATTCATTTTTAATATTTATATGTTTTGTGTACGAGAATGGCAAAAACTCCGTCCAAACAAAAACATCCATTTACATTGCATTATTAATCCATAAAGTATTAAATAATAATACGTTAAGTGCATACCTCGTTAAATCGATATAATATAATTATTTTTTAATAAAACTACAGCGCGTAATTTTTATACCTAATTAGAAAGTATAATATTTGGTATACAATGTAAATGAATGTGATGTGTTCCGTTCCACCACACTAATTGACGCGTACTGATAAAATTAGTCTGTACCTACCGCATGTACCTCAATCTATTACCTTTTCAGTAGCTAATAAAATATTTGAAATCAAATTCAATATGTATATTGTATACCTACTATGTATAACAAAATAATATAATTAGATTAATATTTATATCATACGTACTTTTATATTTGGTAGCTTGCTCCAAGATAATTGTCTATCAAAGTGGCATACCGAGGAAAAAATGTTGGAAATCAGTGGCATAGGAAATAACACGTTTTCGTATGAACTTGGCAATACAACATTTTGATATGGCTCAAAATATGGCAATAATACATTCTGCATTGAACAGTGGTTTTTAAATCAATTTTAATCGTAAAAATAATCGATATAGTTTCATTTTTCCCACAAATTCGATATTACATCATTTTTTCAATTTAGCATCGATGTGTAATTCGATTTTCGAGTTTTTGGCAATATCACGTTTTCCACTCTTCGTTTATTCAACGGTTTATGAAAACAAACGTAATTACTCTAATGTTGTTTTATTGTTGGTTCTAACAGTCCTAATAGTCTATATAATAAAGTTTTAAGGAGATTTTTACTGGTTATAATTTTAATTCTTATCATGATTTACGTACCCAATATCATAGATTTAATATTTTCTGTGAATGAACTTATGTAACAGCCCATCTTGGCTATGTAGCAATTAAGCCCCACAATCATACATTCGTAAACACCCTAAATAATTGTGGATTACGATTCGATAACAGTTGGTACCGTAGAAATAAACAAGATACAATATGAAATACTATTTGTTTTTTTTTCCTGTGCTCCTTGAAGTTAATTTTATTCTTTCACGGATTTTCACGGGAAACGGTGTTTTTTAATGTTCAAATGGAGTGTGATCCGATTAAAGATACAAGCTGGTTAGCTTAGGTTAGCTGCTGCGAATAAAAGCATTAGTGTGCTTCGATGGTTTTTTTTTATCTTACGAATACACGCGTGAATCATCTCAACGGTCGCAGTACATGTGCGTAATACAGGTGTGCACTGAAGCGCGTTCCGTTCGTCTCGGACAACAAGTGTGTTATTATCGTACGAGATATAGGGACGTTTATTATGTAGTTGGTATGTATATACTATTACGTCGTTAATATTATGCAAAGGGATTTTTTTACCCTTTGTTTGTTTTCATTGTCCGCCCACTATTCGTACACGGTACCCACGCGCAACACTCCTCCTTTCGAACGGGAAGTCTTTAAACGATATGCGTACTTTATTATTCACTCATAAGTGTGTTTTCACATTGAAATATATACATGTATAGATATTGTACAATAGGGCTTGTGCACATTATATACCACGCAATATCGTGTGTAGCGGCAGGGGTGGGCAAATGGAGGCCCGCCTTACCTTTTACAAATATGTACTACCACTCTTGAGATTGAAAACGAATATTACTCGATAAACCGTTGATAGAAGTTAAAACGTTTTGCGTTTACTTATTATGCTACATTTAACATATTATAAACAATTTTTTTTATCATATTCAATATATTTTTATACATCAAAATGTACAAAATATGAACACTAATTATAAATAAGTTTTCTTTAACCTACTTTTTTTCGGATTTTTCGCTACATTTACGTTACATTTAAAATTGATTTGTATAAATATAATATGCTTGTTAATTAGCCGAGATCTGTGGCAATAACTCAGTGGCACGATCTATAATCACACGAGTGGTTGTTCAAATCTTCAAATGTCTTCGCATTTAACTCTGTTATCGTACGATAGTAACAACACCGCATTGTAGAACTGCCGATAGTTATCGAACTCGTTGATGTTCGTACGCGACGTCCGAACTGTGACACGTTCGGAGCGACACTGATTTCGTTATATATTCGACTGTATATTCGTTGAAGTTCTAGTTTTCGCTCACCGGTCTACAGTGTTCAATGTTCAAAAACTGACGTTGTTGTCCACGGTGACTTGACGCCACGGACGTAGAAGTCGGTCGGTCGCGTGTAGGTAATACGATGTGATATAAACACGCGGCGGGCGCACGTCGGTCTGATCGCGGTATCGGTGTAGGCGTGCGGGGCCCGCGGTCGGTCGCGCGTCACGTCCGTTATGAATGGTGTCGGTTTCGCCGGCACCCGCACGTAAGATATTTCATCCCCCCCCCCCCGCCACTAAACAGCCACCGCCATGCATTGTTTCCGACGTACGCTGTGCCCCCCATATACACACGTATATATTATCCACTCCGGAGGGTGGTACGCAGCCGCGGCCGGACAAGACACGGTGAGAGAGACACGGTGGGAACAGGTGAGCGGAGGGGTAGATAAAGGCAAATTGATAAATTGCGCGCGCGAGCGACGCCGAGGAGACGGCACAGTACGCTTGCACGTCGGGTGACGGGGTGGAAATACTTAAGTCCTTCGCCATACCGCTACATTAATAATTAAACGGCGCTTCGTCGAATTACCGCGTTATACACTCGGCACCGCAGTCACACACCGCACTTTCGGCACGGGGGTTGACGGGGCGCGCGACGAGACCTCGAGCACCTGAGACGTTCGTGCAACCCCCGGCGTTCTTTGTTTCCGCCGCATCCGGCCGGTGAAGTCGACTATGCACGAGTTGCGTCGAGATGTAACGGCTGCGGGTCAACCGTGTGCGTGTGGCCGAAGCGATTAGTCGTCCCGCCGCCGCCTCCGCCGCCTCCGCCACCCATCGCATTGGACTCAGCTGAACACGTTTATGTGTTTACATGTTTTGAGTGTGTCGGTCCGAGGCGCGTCCTTGTTCGACCGGTGACGGTTTGTGGGACGTCGAGTGATAAAAATACCAATTGTGATCGTATTCGGTTAAATGTGTACACGTTTAATTGTTGAATGGGTGTTGTACAAATTGTTAGTGTATATAATCATATAGGAACACGAATATAGTAAAGGGACTATCAGCACCATATAAAATATAAAATAACGAGGAACAGTTTTAAATACGATCTAGATAAATAAATACAGGATGATTTTTCGTTGTGCAAGAGTCAAGAAAAATCTCAACATTTTTCGATAATATTATGTTTACACGCTCAATTCCGTCACGTCATACGTTTAACTTAATTCCAACGAAAAAAAAATTAATGTAATTAATAATCAGCAGAAGAAACTATATTCGGTTTGAAATACATTTTCTTTGCCAAACTTTAATCCGAAACGGTCCGTATAAATCGTTTCCAGAGATACGAGATGCCGGAGCATATTAATCGTGAGTGTGATTTGAGTGATACGATATACTATACGAAACTCTAGCAGAGCGATCGGGTAAAAGAAATTTTTTTTTCGTCCGATCAATCGACGTTGATCGACCGACAAGTGAATAATAATAGTAGCTACGCACAATGCAGAATCTATACTATATCGTATGGTACACGAATGCGAGTCCAAATAAAAATACGGAGAGCGGAAGCAGAGGGCGTCTTCAACCGCATAACAGAACGTGTACTTTTATGTCGATACACTGTTATGGCCGCGTAAGTGGTAGGTAGGCGTGCGTATTTTTTACGATACTTTTAAAAAATTGCAACCGATCGCTATGTGCAACGACGGTGTACTTTTGGTGTACGGTTTATAACATCGCGGTCCTCGTAAAATCGTCCGCGCTGTAAAATTGATTTATTTTTATTTTATTTTTATTAATATTATTGTTTTTTCGTCCGATAGATTTTACAATGTTATTACAGCGTTCGCGTAGTCCGCGTGTTGTTTCAACGGCACGGGTAACAACGGGCCATTGTTGATGTATTAAACCGACGGTTAATGTTGTTGTCTCGTGTACCGCGCGCATAGTTTTCCGATAGTGTCTCCATGCGGTTTGTTTATCATCCAGCGAAACGATTTCGGCCTGTTATTGATGTTCTTCCGCGTTGTATAAATACATACGGCTGTGCGCGCGCTGCTATATGTTGTCAAAATATTTATATCCACGACCTCTTGATTAGCGATATCCCGTTCGGTCCTGTTATCCAGAAATTCGATCCGAACAACGCACTCCGAACTCCTCCGCATGTCGCAATATATTCGTTATTCGTGGCTGAACACGCACGCCGTACCGCTGGCGCATGAAGGCCCTGAATGCACTCCGGCTTTGGTGTACGAATCGCAAACATAACGGAAAATCTGACGAACAACATAAAATACAGTGGAACCTCGATAACATGAATCGGTTAAAAAAAAAAATGAGTTTCCGAAAATATTTTTTTATTTAAAAACACAAAGACTTCATTTTATAATTTATTTATATATTTACTAATAAATGTATAGTGTGTGTAGGTATGTTTTATATTGTATTAAAATTTAAAAAAACTATAAAGTAATAAATATGTATATGCATACATTGTATATAATAAAGAAAATACAATGTAATGAATAAAGTAGAATTATTTTTTAAAGAAATCTGATATTTTTGATTGTTTTTTATTGTTTGACCTACCTGTAAAGTTTTCAATAACATTTAGCACGGAAAAAATCTCGTCTCCAATTTCTCATTGTTCTTGGATGTACTTACATACAGCTTGTAAACTATCTAATACCTGGGAAAGAGTAGTTTTAGGCAAAACCATATTATATAGTTTAATATATAACTGTACCTTTTTAGCGTTAGGTAAAGATTAGATTGATAATTTTAATCGATTTTTAATTACAATTATCTTTATGTATAATAATACACTTGGCTATTTGACCTTCGAGTTATCGAGGTATGTACTTGTTGTGTATTGTTCAATAAATTCGAATTATAAGCCAAAATTCAACTATAACTGCTTCGACTTATCGAGAAATTCGAGTTAGCGAAATTCCAATTATCGAGAAAATTTATCACACATATCCTATATTGTAAGGCAGGGGACAAGGTATTTCTTCGATTTATCGAAATATCGACTTAAATATCCACTAGATTAGATAACCGTAGTGCTGTACCATCGTCCAAGTTGAAAATTCTTGGCACACGATCCACGGTCCGTTCGATTTCGAAACTTTCGACTACCCGACGAACGACGTCTGTTGTTATTCGTGATCCAATTGCTTCCGGAACAAGACTTTTTTTTTATTCGATTTCTGTTTAGGTGCATTACAATATCGTGTTGAATGACGACGGCCCGTAAAGTAATATTTTTAGTAAAGTATTTTTGAAGCGACTCAAAACAAAACGCGTGCATGATTTAAATGATTTACTTGTATGCACGGCGAAATAACCGAAAATCGCATTTAATCTCATCCACTAATTAGTTTGACGTGTAATGATAGAACGTGAAAAACTTTCATCGGCGTTGTCTCGTCTTACGGTAATGAAAAATCTGTGCAAAAGCTACTACTAATGGCCGTTTATTTTTATTAAAACAGAAAATATGTTTTTTCTCAGATGTATTTTTGTCGACTAGCGTTCCTCTGGGATGTTTGAGTTATCAGTATACGACTACTTAAATATAAAACATAAAACCATAAAAAATGTTGTCGGCAATGACCAAACAAGATTTTCATCTCGTGAGTAGGATAAACGATAAGTACACCAATATAATATCAACGAATCTTTCTTATTTTCCCTAATCAATAGTGATGGAAGTGCATTGGCCTTTTTTATACGTCATAAACGGTAACATCTTATCGCGCAAACAAGTACAATTACCACCGGAAAATTCTGGAATTTAACGTTTTTTACGTTTACGTTTACAATTAACGGTATCGTACGGTGCGTCATTGAAATTTAAGTATCCATCATTCCGGCAGCAAAGCGAATAAAAAGCTAATGTCGTTGTAGAAAATATTTTCTTGTACACATTTGGCACGTAATACTATTTTTCGGATACAACTGTCAAAGAAATTGCACCTTCTGCGAAACGTTTTCCTTTTTCATTTATCTTGGTGTGCATACTTTAAATATGTATATATTTAAAACGTCCCGGGTCGGTGTATGAGAGTTGTTTGCGATTTGCCTTGGTCGTACCGTTTCCAGAACATTTAGTTTAGAGTGCATCCCAATTTAATTGCTACCGACAGTCCAAATGTCTTCATCGATTGAATACTGTGGTAATAGCCTATTGCGGAATCTGTAAACCGTGGTTCGGCAGTTCCGTTAATCGTATTAACAGTTTATTCACCTAAAACATATTGTAACGGAAGACAACTCGAATGAAACTGACCACGGAAATACTACATGTTGAATTGTTTGTTTGTTTGTTTATTTTTTAGATTAGATTGGAATGAGGAAATTTATTGGTTTTACAATGGCGTATGTTTTTCTTAAGTCCGTGTACAGGATTTTGACTAGAAAGATTGCTCTAAACATCACAATAATAGAAGATTTATATTGGGAAATGTTGTCTATTTCGTACTTTAAGAGGTTCATTTAACGAATTTTCCCAAAGTTTTCTTAGTGATTGCGAAAAACCGACGAAAAGTTATAAAAATAAGGCAAAATTGACAGCATACTGGTTTTTGAAAAAAACAAGTTATTGTTTTCTTTGTAATTAAAAAAAAGGAATAATCAAAATTTGACTGAGTGCTTCTAACATGATATTATCACCGTTTGCTATAGACGATACGATTTTTAAAATATTTTTTTGGAGCTATTTTTAGAAAATTGAAATATTTTTAAATTTTAGATGCCTATTTTTTGGACATAAAAAGTTCAATCTACCTTTAAAGACATTAAACTTGTTAACTATATAGGTATAAATCATTCTGATAAATATAAATTTGTCTACCGGAATTGTTTTTTCGAGAGAAATAGTACATTGGTTTCTTATTTAAAAAACCAAATATGATACATCTGGCCTGGCAGTCTTGCAATTTTTATTTAATTAAAAAAATTAATTAAATACTTATATTCATAAATGTTTAAAAAAATAATGTATTTTAAATTAATATTAAAGTATTATACTTTTATAATTTTCTCCACGTTAGTTAAAGCAACTATTCAACATAAAAAAAAAAAATTCCTTATTCTATTTACAAATATATTTTTTGCTCACCATAATTAGAAACAATATCCGTTTGATAATTTTTCGACCTGATTTTACAAATTTACTATTCAATGTTGACTAGGTAGGTTTTTATTGTTCGTCAGTGTTGTCTTTTATTGTTTAAATATTTCAACTACATTTAAACTTTAATTAAGATTACATTTTCGTCGTTTCCTGGAACTTATATACGTAAATAAGATGTTTGTTGGATGTTTTATAATATTTTCAAATGATAATCAGTTTTTGATTGTCAAAGGAAACGCAAAACGCATATTGTTATACAAAGTACCATTCAAAGCAAACACATATACATACCTGGTGCGAATGTTTATGCCTTACAGTAAAATATGTTTACGCGTACATGCTAATAATATGTCGGAATCCGCGCGTTCTCATGATTCGAGTTTCGAGATGACTGCAGTTTTTCTCGTTAAGGTTATTAAAAATTCGTAAGACTGATTTTGATTAAACATTCGACACCGCATGTAGACAACAAAAGGATAAACGTCAAGGGAAAACTTTATCAAATATTTTTAAATTTATCATAATAGCTCTATTAAAATGTCGAGAGATAAAAGTTATAATGCTGTTTGTCAGAAACTTTAGGGTTCCGTTGAATCGACAAAAACTTCAAAATAAACACCGTGTTCACCACGCGCGCGATACAGCCGTCATGTGCCCTCGAAACTAATTTCAAGAAAATAATATTTCTCCGTTTAATTATAATAATAATAATATATACACGCATATTTTATTACCCGATCCACCCCTACCATAGTCACACTTATTCATATGCTGTTGTACACGTTATTCATCTCGCAAATTTTCCTCGTTCGCGTTTTGTTCGCTATTTTTCCATCCACCAACAAACCCTTGCGCACGCTTTTCGTCCACGGTGACAAATGAAATACATTTTCCATTCGTGCGAGCATACCTATTCGCGTACAATCTAATCCTTGGTCTGTTCACGTAGACTGTTTTCCTTCCTTTAAACGTACCCGTAAGTACACATCTAACGTTATGCAAGTCATAATGTACGTACGCGCGTCTCACACTTGTGCCAGATACACACACACACACACACACACACACACACACGCACACACACATGCACACACACGAACACACGCGGACACACACGCACACGCTTCTTCTGCGCTCACCCGCTGTACCATCAGCAAGTCTTCAAACCACCGATACGCGCGCGCGACTTTCATTATTATTTAATCGTCGCTGTCGAACAAAGTTTCGCTTACGGGGGCGTTCGGCTATACGGTCCGGGACGGCGATTCAGTGAGGGTGCGGACGAGGAACCGGGGGATGGAGGTAAGTCAATCGAAAATCCAAAGTTTCGTGCCGCGGCGATTTTCCGCGTGGCTCTCGTAGCGTAAAACTTTATCGCACTCAGTAATCTCGCGCGTGCGGCGCGTGCACGAGATGAATTATGTTTCGTATGCGCGATGCCTGTGTCGCGCGCACGTGTGTGTGTGTGTGTGTGTGTGTGTGTGTGTGTGTGTGTGTGTGTGTGTGCGGTAGGGGAGGTCGAAAAGAGTTCGCATACATTAAATACCCGACAAGGTATCGCTGCGCAGATTGCGTCGGGCTGGTCGACTATGCGGTACAACTGAGTCCTCTGAGTCGACACATTCGGCGACGACTAGGAGAAACGGAAACGTAACTCGTCGTTTCCTACCAATGTGTTATGTGCGTGCACTTAAACCGTTTGCTATTGTTATTTTGGTTGTTCGCAGCCGAATGATTACCACGCGATTACCGTTAGCTCATCTCATCATCTTGGCCAATTCATTATCATCCATCCCACGCTTGTGCCGTGGTATGTATTTGTCTTCAGCATTTTGTTTCGTCTGACACTTCCAAAAATTCTCACCGATTCATTTTTTCCTAATTATCTTCTTCTTCTTTTACTTCTTAACACACAGATCCGTTTCGAACTTGGGCTATCGTCATTGATGTATAAATTTTGTTTACAGCACTTCAGAATATTTTTGCAGAGCTTTCGTCTAACCGTGTTCTGTGATCGGCCAGCCACGATGTTCTTCTACCAGGCGATTTTTGCCATCGATTTTTTCTTGTAGAATATGTTGCAGAAGGATACATTTGTACTTGTTCCGCATAATATGCCCTGAGTACCAGGAATTTCCTGCGTTTTTAACTGTTGCCACTGATTCGTTTTCCTTTCCCTTTCTACGCAATACCTCAATATTGATATACTCGTATATTACCTCAAAAGTCTTCTGCACAACCTTGGTTCAAATTATTTCTAGCTTATTTCTAATTTTTTTTGCTAGGGTCCAAGTTTTCGCGCCATTCAGAAGGGTTGAGAATTCGTAACACCTCAGAAGTCGTGTTTTTATGTGTAAGGACAGTTTGTGATTCTTAAATGTTGCACTCGTTGAATGAAATATACTTCTTATTTTTCCTATGTGATATTTTATGGGATCAGTACATTTTACTGATATTCAATTACCCGACAACCATTTGTTCGACACTACACTTGTCCGATAATCAGAGGCGTCATTTGGGGGGGGGAGGGGTAGATTATGGCAAATGCTCCACTTTAAGAAATTTTAAAAAGTCGGCAATCCTTTGTCCGATGATCAAATGCTAAAATCGGTAGAGAGTAAATTTTTATTAACTACTTTGTACTCAGAAATCTGATAATATTCTCTTTTAAATACACGTTCACGGTTTATTAAAAGTTGAGAAACAATGATTCCTCCCCAGTTTATGACAATCGTTATTACGCGAACTATATAAATTTTATTTTTGGTATTGTGATTTTTATAAAACAGTTTTCGATACCATAAAAATTGAGCTCATAATCTATAAAAAACCGTTAAAATCGTTTCTATTCACTCCAGACTACGGTACATTATATTTGAGATACAATTTTATGTTTTTATAAATATAATGTATAATATAAGTATTTATTTAATTAGATTTATATTATTATTCCATTAAACCTATTGATAGGTTACTTAAAGCCACCTCCTTCTCTCTCTCTCCTAGTAGACAGCTCCTTTTTCTATATCTATCCACTTTGGGTTATCTCACTCCCGATTCAAATCTTATCCTTAACTCTCGCTCTACCCATGTCATCAACTCCATCATTAATTTTACTATTTCCATTGGCTTTTTAATTTGATTTGTATGTTTTTTATAAATTTGTATCTTTTCACCACATAATTCTATTGGCTGTAATGTCCCCAAGAATAGCAAATTAAAAAAAAAAAAGTAACTTATAGCCTATAGGATAAGTAGATAAATTAATGTTTTACTATCTTCAATGTTATTATTTAATTGGGTGAAATGAAACGTTTCATGTTTGTTGTTTATCATTATGAAACTATTATTCATTACTAATCCTTACATGTTTTATTCCAAAAATTATTTTATTGATAGTCTATCGTTCGTAATTATTAAATTTTTAAATTTATAGGTAACCATAATTTTTTAAATATTATTAAGTCGGCAAATTTTATCAGTTGCCCCACCATTTCAAAAGTTGAAATAACGCCCCTGCCAACACTACATTTGCGCGACACTACACTTGCCCGACAATTCATTTTCCCGACACTACTCTTGTCCAACCATCTCAAATTATTCTATAATATAAAAATGAATCGCAAAATGTGTTGGTAAGTGCATAACTCAACAACGCCTGGACCAATTTGGCCAAATCTTTTTTTCAAATGTTCGTTGAAGTTCAAGGATGGTTTTTACGGCGAGAAAAATTAGAATTATTGCTGGAAAAACCCTAAAAATAGCCCTTTTTGACCCGGTCGATAACTGCACAATTGAAAATGAATTATTAAATAAAACTATTAAAAAACTATTAAAAAACTATTAAAAAAACTATTTAAAAACTATTAATTTTATTTTTGGTAGTAAATGACGGTTATTGCATAAATATTAAACAAAAAAAGATCCCGCAACAGGTGTCAAAACAAATAAGAATGTTAGTTCGAAAAATTATTATGCATATCGGTTGATGATTAAACGAGATCAAGACAAAATTATTCTACGATATCATGAGCTTCGTCAACAATTCATGGTCGAAATGTATGTAAAGACAGAGAGCGAACGATTTTGATACTTGCGATTTAATCAAAAAAAGCTGCGTGCAGAAGATTCTCAAAACAATTGTTAGATATTGGAGATGGGAAAGTTACTACAGATAAAACGGAATGTATAAAATTACCGACCGATTTCTGCACAATCATTTATTCGCAAGATGCTCTCATTGACCAATGTACACAGACAATACATAAATCATGAGTGGCTGGCAGAAAGGGCAATTTTCGTAGTAAAAAATGTGGACGTCAACGAATTGAATCTCAAGATAAACATTTATTACCAGGAGACATGGTGTCATACAAATCTATAGATATAGTTTGCTATGCTACTGAAGCTGTAAATTATCTAACAGAGTTTTTAAACTCATTGGACTTACCAGGCATGCCACCGCATAATTTACAATTGAAGGTTTGTTCTTCGGTTATTTTGCTTCATAATTTGACCTACCACGGTTGTACAACGACACGCGATAAGTTGTTAAAAAATTAATGAAAAATGTTATCGAAGCCATAATTTTAAATGGCAAATTCCGAGGTGAAAATATATTATTACCGCGAATCTCTATTATACCCACAGATGTGCCAATACAATTTAAACGCTTTAAATTTCCAATTAGATTGGCATTTGCAATGACTATCAATAAGTTTCAAAGCCAAACAATGTCTGTAGCTTAGATTTGAGCACATCATATTTTTCACACGGATAATTATACGTGGTGTGCTCTCGAGCCATCCAGTTTGTGTTTGCGAAAGATGGGATTACAAAAAATATTGTACACTCTGTTGCATTA
Organism: Sipha flava; assembly: GCF_003268045.1. Classification (NCBI taxonomy): domain Eukaryota; kingdom Metazoa; phylum Arthropoda; class Insecta; order Hemiptera; family Aphididae; genus Sipha; species Sipha flava. The sequence continues at coordinate 429,429 of NW_020272960.1, read as the reverse complement.
AAGGATAGATATTGTTTTTTACTTATATTGTCATAATTAGCGATATATATTATTTTAATGGAAAAAAATAAATTAATATTAAAAAAATAAATTAATAAAAAAATAAATGTTTGATGTTTTTTCATTTTTATATTTCGTTACCATTCATAGCACGCCATATATCTTCCTTACATCCTTATCCTTACCCACATTCTTACATGCCTATATTTAATTAGTTATTTTTTTCTAGCAAAATATTCTCTAGAAATAATTTATATGACAAAACAACGCTTGTCGGGTCAGCTAGTTTTAAATAAATATGTGTCAAAAATTATTCAACATTTCAATAAAAGTACCTTTTTTACGTAGAACGATATTATCCATGATAAAATATTTGTCTGATTTAGTCTTTTTTTTAAATTATTGTATATTAATATTGCATATTAATAAGTAATAATTATAATAAAATAATGGAATAGTAATAAAATATTGTATATCAGTATTACGTACTGTAAAAGTATTTAAAATATATTGTCGGGCAAATGAAGTATCGGGCAAACATATTAGACCCACATTTTATTCCTTCTGCGTTGTTCCACTTCTCTCTAATGACAGTGTCAATATATTGGTATTGATGCACTCTTTCTATACGGGTTTGATAGATACTTATATGAGTGAGCTCCAATAATTTTCCTTGAATATAATCATAATTTTAGTCTTGTGTATATTAATGTCAAGTCCGTATCTACAGCTGATTTCTGTTATTTTATCCCTACGTATTTGAAGATCGTCACCAGTGCCCGTTAACACTATAGTATTATCGGCGTAACGTAAGTTGTTTAATTGCATGCCATTTAAAGATGTTCCTTGTTTTATTTAATTTAGAGCTTCTCTAAAGATATATTCAGAGTACTCGTATACAATTTTGTCTCGTCCCTCGTCAAATTTTAATCGGGTCTGTTGTATACTAATTTTACTATATTGAAACCAAGCTAAGTTTTACTCGCGTGATTCTTACGGACATATTCACAGACACAAATGGCCCCAATTTTTTTTTTTTTTTTTATTGAGTGAGGAGGTAGGGTCACTGAGATTTATTGAAACCATATTATCTGGTTTGATATTTGATTTTTGAATACATTATATTATTTGACATGTTGTTAATTAAAATAAAAATTAATTAATTAATGAAAAAATTAAAAATATTAAAACCACACTTCACACAAATAAAATCAATAAACTTATTATTAATAATATTTAGCACTGTTTCATTTTAGATTGGCAAATCATTAAAACATTTTTTGCTGTGGTAGACGGAGATGACGGATGGCGCTAGAGGTCCTTAAATTGGGATTCTGACCCTTCTTACTATACTTTTTCATTAACCACGGTGGCCTCAAGTCCTCTATTATATTGATAAAAAAAAAAAAAAAAATGCATACTTTATGATTGTATTTTTATTTAAAAAAATGCTCTGCGTTTACATTGCGCCAATACATCAACAATTTTATCAACGTTGATGTTATTTGAGATATCTTTCTCGATATAAAGTACGTTAATAGCGGAAATCGAGCCTGTATTTGAGGGGACTTGATATAGTTTAAGGAAGGATAAGGTCCTCGCTTCTGTTTGCGTTTAAGAACCCATTACTGTATTGGGTTTTTCATATTACTTTTTTATATACAATTGAAATGGTAGTTACGAACTACTTTTAAGAATCCTGATCTGAACGAAAAAAAAAAAACTTAAAATAAAATCAAAAATATGACTTGTTTTCAAATAAAAATATTGATTACTTTTAAATGTTACATGATCACTGGTCCTATGGCAACTACTCGCATGTTTGATAATCTTAAGATTTCCATCAGAATAATATTTATCGTACATACATGAACTTATATGGCGGAAATATATCAAACTGGGTTGTGCTGCAGTACTCTCTTAATCGGTCCGGAGACGCTAGTGGTGATGTTGGTAGGGCTCACCAAAACTTCGAGACAACGCCGCGCTTTCGCCACCTAACCACGACCGTGATAATAATAATAATTTATTTTTTCTTGATGATTTTCACTTAATGTTTCTGACGATTGCAATCGGTTGTTTTCTTTTTGCGGCAACGGCGGTCATACGCTCGTTAAATTATCTCCAATTAATAATAATTTAACACCATTCGGTTTTAATTCACCGTTTCCGAATTTCTATCTCGTTCTACCGAACCCTTTTTACGAAATGTCGCATTAATTATCGTAATAATTAAGTAAACTTTATTATTCTTGGTTCCATACGATTTACATATTTCTAAACGGTAATTATTTTCGTATCCAAATAAAAATTGAACGTTTCGCTTACACTCATTATGCACGTTGGGTCAACAGCTATAGCACAGTTATATGATCTCGTCCTGTTATCAATTTGAACTTAATATAACCTCAGGGAGTGATCTCTCTGCTGACATTTATAACATTTTTACGTCAGACATAACTCAAACCTAAGATACTATCCTAGCCTATATCTTGATCTATTTGAAAGGTAGTTCATAAGCTGGAAAAAAAAATGAATGTAGATAAATCCATACTTGTCCCTTTCACCCTCAACAAAAAGAATATAAGCTAATTTCAGATTTCAAAAAGTTCCCAATCAATTCTTAGTTTAAGCTAAACAACTTGCATATAGCTGCAAAAAGAAAAATAATTGTCCAGGGTCTTCACACAAAATTTAAAAAGAAAGGCACTTAATATTGGATTGTTCTAATTTTGTCCTATACTGAAATCCAAAATTTTGTTACAAAGAAAATTTTTTATCTATAATTTTAAAACCAATTTAAACTACTAGTGCCCAAATTTTGGAGTGCGCTAGACCAATAAATCTTAAAACACTTCAAGCCTTGCAATACATTTTTCTCCACCTAATCATGTTTGTTAATAATAGTAAATTTCCAATCATACTCTCCGTAAAGATCTACAAACTGAAAAAATTGAAAATTTAATTAAAATACATTATGAAAATATCCACTCAAAATTAATTCATCACATATCCATTAACCCCAAACCAATACATTACCATATTTCTAGGTAAAATTTCGTAACGGCCGAAAAAAATATTGGTGACATGATATATAATAGGTCTATAAGTTGTTATAGTAGATTCCAGCTTGTAACCTCTCCTCTCGTTTTTTCTTTCTCTTTCAGGATCCATCACTATGTTGTATCTTTAATCCCGAATCATAGTATTCTGTGTCTTTTTATATTTCTCCATGAACCAATATGCTTGTTGTATGTTTTATTTTCTACATATTACAAGTGTTATATTTTAAATTAAATAGAAGAATAAAAAAAATGTAAAACTACGAAATAATATGACGACATACAAACAGTTGATAATATGCACTATTTTTTTTTTCGTAGTTCATCCAGTGATCTCGTCACCCAGCCAGTTGGTCGGTGCTCCGAAAGGCACTGAAGTCACATTAGAATGCAACGTCGAAGCGTTTCCGAAGTCTATAAATTACTGGGTCCGAGAGAGCGGTAAGTCGTCCATTACGCTGCATTTAAAATAATATTGTAACACTTGTATTATTATATTTAAATATAATTTCACAATCGTTGGAAGATATTCGACTGCGTGTAAATCCCCGCACCACCAAAATACGCGTGCATAGACGTTCTTCCGCTTTTTGCACTTTACACGATTATGTAATTTTATATTATATTGAATACACGGTTGAACTATATTACATACAGCGCGATGCAATTTGAAACTGACGGACAAATTGTACCTCGTGAACCGGCTTGAAAAAGACAAATTAATTGATTGCTTTGGTTTTTGGCATAATCCTTAGGGTCTTAATCCGGGTTTAAAAAGACCACAACGGTTTCCAAAACGTTCTGTGGTCAACATCTGAGTACATAATACTGCCCCGTGTTGTAACTATATACGACGAGAATATTGCGTTTTACATTTTGTTAAATCAAAAGAACTTTGAAAACGTTTTTATTTATTTTAATTAAATATGTGTGTATGATATATATTCTATTTTTCGGAAACATTAAATTTGTCATATACCCAATACATATCACTTTATTTTAAACTGTTTTGATGTTGATGTAATTATATAATATTTTTAGTGGTTTTGAGTATAACTTACTAAACGTTGCATAACACAATAATTCGCTACACTCATAATTATCAAAAACGTTTTATTTTCCGTTGTAATCATTTATTTTACAGAAATGAAAAATATACATATTGTATTTGAAAGTGTTTTACTTTGAATATATTTTTTAATAAAATTTCGTATTTAGAAAATAAGATAAATCATCTGATCTTTGTCTTGCAATGATATATTTTAAAAGTTTATTTTTAACGAATCCGCCCGCATTATGATTTATTGCATTGGCCGTTTGCGTATTATTTACCATATTATACGAATGCATTAAAAAAAAAATAAATATTAAGAAAATAATTTTCAAAACGCTATTTTGTACTCGATTCAAAATAAGTCACCACCACAAAGAATGAAGTGCATTCTCGTACGTGACAAAGTGATATTATAAATTATATTTTTAATTATTTAGAATAACATAGATAAATTATTTCTAGTAAAATAATAAAAAAAAATCATGTAACACTTTAAACATGTGTGTTATACCGAATTTTTAGAACCTGTTAATAATAATGTTTCAGAAACAAATATACAGCTAACTTGCTACAATACAGCTTTCTTCTTTAGGTAACTGCATTAAGTTTGAGTAGAAAGCTTAATTAATATTAATGTAAAAATTTATCCAACTTTTGGAATCCAAGTATTATGTATAAATTATTTAGTGTACAAGTAAATGACAAATACATTCACATGACGTTTGAACCCTCTTATGTCAAATCACGTACTCGTACATACTAAAATCGTAATCGAAAAGCAATTATTACTTATATAAATCTAACGTGTATAATAAAAATTATATAATATGAAATATATATAATACATAATAAATATATAAAAATTATATAAATTATATATTTTAAGCATTATTTTTCATTAGTATATATAGCTGTAGTAAATAATAATAAATAATTAAATATTTGTATTCTCAAACTCGAAAAATATTTATAATAAAAATGATGTTTTATTTTTTTTGTGCTTTTTAGTAAAAGTTGGATTTCATTTAAAGATAATTATACACTTTTTGTACGAATTTTATGGTAATGAAACCAAATTATCGAATTGTTTTAATTCGTGATATTGTTTACTGAAAATCTTCGTATAGAATTATTATGGACGTTTTTATAGTATCCTGAATACCGAAATAATACATTATATACATACAATAAAACAAAATAATTCGGATATCTTTGGAGTTCTTAAGAATGGGTGGTTTTAATTTTGTATTTTATTTTTTCATTATTCGAGGTTAACTCTGTGATTATATATTTTATTCATCCGTATTTCGAAGATTTCTCTCGGTCAAGTCGAGCCAGATAAATAAAATCCGCGGAAAAACGTGAGCAAATAAGAGAAAGTTTATTTTAATATAATATATTTATATAATACTCACACATAAATATATATATATATATTTATATTTGGCCGAGAAAGTGGTTAAGGGACTGGTGATGACAGCTTCTTGGCTAAAAACCAGGCCTCCTTCCCTAGTTCATTTATGGCTTTGCCAAAATATCCCCGGTCATGTTTTTAATCGACCTCGCACCACCCTAGGAATATTAAGTAAGCTCACGCCCGGCTGGCCCTGTTTAATTATTGAAGCCAAGGATATTTTATTAATTTTTTTTTCGTTTCAAATTCATTTAGCTCCGGGATGGGAAAAGAGAAAGGAAGAGAAAGAGAGAGATCCTTCGTCACATGTACTCTGTATTGTTTCATTTCCTTCGCGCCGTTGGTAGCAAATAATCGAGAATAAAAATAATTATAAAATAAATTTAAAGAAAACTATATCATAATACATACAAAATGCATTTCATCGATTCGAAGAGATACAAAGGGAAAAAACATCGATTTATCGTTTTTATCAAACCGTTCAAATCGCATATGTGGTACATATTATTGTTAACCCATGCTCCGTTGTTTCAATGTTTTAATATTTAATTTATCATCGGAATTATATTCCCATGCATATGTGCATATTTTTGCAAACTTATGCTCCTACACGGTCGAAATGTCAGAGGTAAATATAAACTATGAAAACTTTTTGTTGCATTTCTTAAAATATATTTAGGGTTGCCATTTAAAATCGTTTTCTCGACGGCCTTCATTATTTAATATTTTTAAGTGAAAAAGTTAAAATCAAGCAATGGTCTCGGTGTCATTAAAAATTGACAAATTAAAATCACATAAATTACAGTCCATCGCAGTACTACTGCTATGTACTCAGTTATTCGGTGTAATTACATTTTTTTACACAAGTTTTACCCAAATTCGAAAGCCTTTCGTCAATTACTCATGTTTTATTTAACAGAAAAAACTATTCGTATACATTTAGAATTATTTATTTTAGTCTCCACATAGATATACATTAATACGTTGTTGGTATAAAAAAGTTTATTTCACAAATGTATACATATTTCAGGTCTAACGAATGACGTAATTTCGTCTCCAAATACGTCAAAGAACTTATAGGGTTTTACAATTTTGGTTCACATAATTAGCCAAAGTTGTAATTTTTAATAGCCATATATATATATATATATATATATAAGTTTATTAATATATAAATTATGAATCATTACATAAATATGTTATTACAGACATGAAAATCAAATTTTTTCCTAGTGACGAATGAAAATATTTTACTTGGGTACATTGTGCGTGATCATGAAACGAAATCGAACTGTATACGACAACCGTCAAATTACGACCCCCCCCCTCTTTATCATATCGACTTTAAACCCTCACCAATATTTTGGAACTAATTTGGAACTATTTGGAACTAAGTTTTCAGAATTTGAAATTTCACCCTTTTCCCGGAATAAGATTTTAATAATTTTTCTTGTGCTTAGTAAATATACAGTGAAATTAAATAAACACAATATTCAATACTTAAAACACTAATAATTAATAGAAATTATGTGATAATTTTTCTTAATAATTAAAAAATTATATTTATGAAAAAAACTTAATTTTTGAAATCGTTTTAAACTAAGTTAATACAGAACAGATTTTCCAAAACGCGGGATAAAAGTGTCGTTTTGGATCTTTTGTCGGGACATCAGAAAGTTTCGATTGAATACAGAACAATCCTAAAAAAATCGGATTCCGAATAGATTTAAGAAAGGGGATTCTATCCGGATTACGTTTTCTATCAAAATATACCTATATTCTGTCAATTGTACTGAACTGCCCAATGATCGGATAAGACTCATACAAACATATTTGAATTCGTCATGAAGTTGACTTGAAAACGACTTTTATACTTTTTTGAATTATTATTTTTATACCCTTAAAAAATTGATTTTAAAATCTAAAATAATAATAAATTTATAATGTAAATAATATGAAATTGATAAAATAATTTGAAAATGTAAAAAAGTCGATTTCAAGTAAACTTCATGACAAATTCAAATATGCTTTTAGATGTTTTATCCGATGACCAAGGAAACCAGTATGATTGGCAAAAAATTGATTCTTTTCGAAAAAGATAGAACTCGATCATTTTCCTCGCAACAGTGTGTATTGACTTGTGCATGCGCGTGTGGAAGTAACCCTCTTCTGCTAATCGTTGACGCTAATTATATTGCCCGCATCGTTATCAATCTGTTTATTTTATATTATATTATACCCAAATGAAATTGGGCTAAATATTACAATACAAAAGGCTATAAATAAACTCTCAATGATAAGACATAGGTAATTTTGTAAATGAAAATGTTAGAAATCAGCTATAGTAGCTCATTCGTATTTGATTTATAATACAACTTATATATAAAAATAAAATATAAATTCTGTGATATTTACATTATGCAGAACGTTTTGCCAAAAAAACGTCGCAGAAAATATCTGATAAAAAAACATCGAAGAAATTTTAATGCACTTAAAAAATGGCGAGAAAATCGTACAACTGACATGGTAAATCAAAATAGCTATATATTAATTATGATGTGTATGTGACAGCTATTTTTAATTTATTAAATATTTATTATATAGACGGACAGAAATGTTTCTGCATTGGAGAATGAACCTGGTTATGGAACTAATACTTCAATGTAAGTCAATACATTTGTTTAGAGTTTTGAAGAACGATTTGTGCGGATATTCAAACTATGTTTAAAAATATATAATGAATAAGCATTTAAATGTTTTATATAATTCTTAAAAATAAAACTTATGTGTTATATTTATAATCTATGGTATGTATAATCAGCGGCGCACACAGGGGGGGGGGTTCAAGGGTTTGTAACTGCCTCCCGAAATTTTCTCCTATGTCTAGGTTAAAATTTATAACCTATAATGTATTTAATTATAAGATCAATTCTTATGTATACTTAAAATGAAAATTTGAAATTTTTATTGATAGCTTATATCACCCATTTGCAATAGAACGTATAATTCAAAAGATGTCTACTTTTTGTAAGATATTAATATATATATATAGTATAATGTTTTATTAGCTTATTTTCGTAGTATGTCGGTATACACATATACTCATATTATCTATCTATTCGTGGCTTGACCGAGGACTTCCACTCAGAACAGACTTATAACTTATAATTATAATCTTATATACATTTAATTAAATTTTAAAACGTAAATGATAATTAATTTTTAATTTTATTATTGATGACTTTATTTATAATAAAATGTCGATTACGTCGGCAATAGTATTAGTAGTAAAAACGGACTATTATTGAAAAACTGGTTCTGTCGCCGCGCCGATGCATTGGTGATTAGTAGGGAACGGATTTATATGTAATAAAAATACAGAAATATGTACAAATATATGTAAGTATAATTTATAAAATATGTGCTAAAAACATCCAAATATGTGGGGAAAAAAATTTAAAAAAAAAGTGATTATTATTATTAAATTATCAAAAAGATTTGTTGCATTGAATTATTACAATATCTTGTAAATTATCAAATGTTAAATGTCACCTATTAGGTATCAAAATATTTTTAAAACGGATAAATTATCGTTTCATATCAACCGATGTATTAAAAGCGTATTTCAAGTGCATACTATCAGAAGGCGATAATTTCAAATTTTTAAAAGGTTGTCTGCCATTCATTATGTCATTGATTGTTTTAAAATCAATATTGCCTGGAATTTTTTTCTGTAACAGCATGAATTTTCTTTTTTACGACATCTATTGGTCCGCTTAGGAGTTTTAATCGCTGATTCAACAATTTGCATACTATCATTTGGGGACATATTTTTTTTTAATAATTTTGTTAAATTATTTTTAATTAAAATTAAATTATTTTCAATGTTTCATTTTATTAGGTGTCGGGAAAGTGGCGTCCCCATCGCCCAGTGCCCTTAATTGGGTGCTGCAATAGCCCCACTCTGGTCTTAGGTGATCGGAGTGGTCTGGCCCTCCAGGTTGGGGGTTGATCAGTGGGCCAACAACCCACTATCGTAAAAAACCTTTGTTCAGGAATCCAACATTTTGCCTCGGGACAGAGTAACGGAATCAAGACTGGAAAACTGGAAATCGGCTCTACGTTTTGGAACATGGAATATACGGACTTTATATCAACCAGGAGCAGTCTTAACATTAGTTAAGGAATTTAATAAATATAGGTTAGAGATTTTAGCTATACAAGAAATAAGGTGGAGCGGACAAGGCTCTACAGAAAAAGGGAACTCGATAATTTTCTTCGGTCAATGTGACAATCGCAGACAAGGAGGCACCGGCTTTATCATTAAAAAGAATATAGCATCTGCAATTAAAGATTTCAAAGTAGTGAACTCCAGACTGACTATCCTCATAGTGGAGGGAAAATTCTTCAACCTTGCATTTGTCAATGTACACGCACCATCTGAAGATAAAAGCGATGAAGAAAAGGAGGAATTTCACACTTTGTTGGAATCTACTTTAGAGGGAATACCCAGACGTTGCATTATAATCTTATTAGAAGATTTTAATGCAAAGATTGGTAAAGAAGAGTGCGTCAAAACAACTACCTGGTCGAATAGTTTACATCAGCTATCAAATAACAACGGATTCAGACTAATCGAATTAGCTACAGGAAGGGGCTTAAAAATAAAAAGCACGTCATTTTCACATAAGGAAATACATAAAGGTACCTGGAGGTCCCCAGATGGCAGATACATTAACCAAATTGATCATGTATTGGTGAATGCGAGATTCAGCAATAGTGTACTAGGTGTAAGGACCTTCCGCGGTGCGGAATGTGGATCTGATCACTTCCTAGTGGTAGGGAAACTTAAAGTGAAACTGAAGAAAGCAAAAAAGAGAAAAGAAGAACAAACAGAACTCTTTGATAGGTATACAAAAACTATGTGACCTTAAAATTGGTGAAGATTTCTGTAAGAATATATCAAACGAGCTTAATAATGAACATATAGATAACGAGCATGATGATATCGAAAGCTTATGGTCTGCTATAAGAAATGCGATCCGCGAAGCGACAAAAAAAACAGTTGGGAAACGACGATTTATGAGGAATCCGTGGTTTAACCAGATATGCGAAAATGCCCTACAACGTAGGAAGCAAGCGAGGGAAGTTTGGTTAAAGGATATTAAAAATGAAGAAAAATTCTCTAGATATAAAACAAGACTAAAAGAAGCAACCAAAATTATAAGATGCGAGAAACGAAAATTTATCAACGACATAGTGAAAAGTGCGAACCAGGACTATAAAAACCATAGGACACGGGACCTATACAAAAAGATTAGCTCTGTAAGCAAGGATTTTAAACCAAAAGAAATGTTTTTAAGAAACGAAAATGATACTTTGTTAACGGATAGAGACGACATAGTTGAGGAATGGGCTCAATACTTCGACCAGCTGCTAAACTGTAGAGAACCTTCTAATCCATTCCTCTTTGAGAATAAAAAACCGAATAGGGAAGATTATCCTGAACCTACGATAGAGGAAATTGCGAAACAAATAAAAACCCTAAAAAACCACAAGGCGCCCGGTGAAGACGGGATTACCGGAGAGCTACTTAAAAAAGGTGTGGAGAATCTTTTTAAATATATTCATCGTTTAATTAGTTTAATATGGCAAAAAGAAGAGATACCAAAGGAATGGAAAACAGCCTTAGTCTATCCCATCCATAAGTAAGGAGAGAAACAAACATGCAATAATTATAGAGGGATTGCCCTGCTTAATGTAACGTATAAGATTTTATCTTACTGTATACTTGACAGAATCAAACCTTGGGCAGAAGAGATTATAGGGGACTACCAGGCCGGCTTCAGGCAAAACCGCTCCACGATAGATCAAATCTTCATTCTACGTCAGGTGTTACAAAAAACTTGGGAGTATGACAAAAGCGTACATATGGTTTTCATTGATTACAAAAAAGCATATGATTCAATACATAGAGCGTCTATAATCAAGATTTTAGAAGAGTTTGGAATGCCTAGTAAGTTAATAAGCCTCGTCGAGTGCAGTATTAGTCACACTGACATAAAGGTAAAAGTAGGAAAAACGTTATCGAAAACGGTTCAAGTGACAACTGGACTAAGGCAGGGTGACGCCATATCACCGGTTTTATTCAACATAGTATTAGAAAAAGTAGTTAGAGAAGCAGCCTTAGATAAGGAAGGAGTAAAACTATGAGAAAACAATATTGGAATATTGGCATATGCAGACGATATAGTCTTGATGGCAGAAAGCAAAGATAAACTCAAAGAACAATCAAAATAACTCATAAATGCTGCTAAACGTGTAGGCCTAGAGATTAACGCAGAGAAAACTGAGTATATGGTCGTGCAAAGACATGAACAAAAAGGCTGTCGTAACGAGGTCCTGGAAGTCGAAAACTACAAATTCAAAAGAGTGCAGCAGTTCAAATACCTTGGCACACTAATTACATAGCAGAATGAAATAGGTACGGAAATAAAAGCAAGATTACAAGCTGCCAATAAATGTTATTTTGGCCTGACAAAGCTATTAAAATCTAGAGTAATCTCGAAAAATCTGAAGTCCCAAATATACCAGACACTTATCAAGCCAGTGGTGACATATGGGTCAGAAACTTGGACCATGAGGAAAAACGACGAAAATGCTCTTTTAGTGTTTGAAAGAAAGGTACTGAGAAAAATCTATGGACCATGTAAAGACGAACATAAAGGTGAATGGAGAATACGTAAAAACAAGGAACTTCAGGATTTGTATCAAAGACCAAGCATTAAAGAAGATATCACCAAAAGAAGACTGAAGTGGGCAGGACATTCTTGGAGAAAAACAGGGTCATTGATAAAAATAGTACAAGAGAATGCACCAAAAGGAAAACGACCACTTGGAAGGCCGAGGTTACGCTGGGAAGAAAGGATCAAAGAAGACATAGAGAAAGTGAGACCAGGATTGGATTGGAAGGAGTTAGCTTTAGATAAAGAAACTTGGAGACAAATCTGTTGGACGACATGGTCTTGAAGGCCGAAGTCATGGAAGAAGAAGAATGTTTCATTTTATATTAGTATTTTGAGCTTTTCCAATAGCGATAAAAGTTTCTGGAACTAATTTTGAAATAATTTCTTGTATTTTCGTACGAAGAAGACGTATGAATGATGAAATGATAAAAATATGTTTAAAAATATTTAAAAATTAGTGAAATATGTAAAAATATGTAATTATACCAAAATATGTAAAAATATGTAAAATAAAAGTATCATAATTTTAATAGGAATGATTTAAATCATAAACATTTCTTATCGAATCTTAAATATCTCGTTTTAATAAAAATATGCATTTACATAGAAATCCGTTCCCTAGTGATTAGCAACACGAGATTAATATGGCCCGGCATGACATATTGAAAGAGGGTATAGGCGGGGTAATTCACACACTAGTGATCATTTACTTCACACACACTCTCATGGCGTTCACGCACGCGTGTGAGAAATTGCCTATATTCAACCCCTTAAAAACTACACCGATCGAATCGCAACCAGAAAACGCATATTTATCGGTCGCCAATCTATAAACGTAAATTATCTAATACATTGTAACGCGGGCGCTCACGTGTTAAGTCCTAGGAAAAGGATGTAAAAACATATTTTAATACTCATTACATTAATATTGATGATGTTTGTGTACAAACGACGGCACAGCTCGTATAATTTTTCCAGTTAGTAGGAGAACGCTCACGTAAATATTATCGGCGAACGGCCGAGTCCCGAAAACTCGTTTTCCGTTAGCGCCAGCGACTTCGAACGGTATAGGAAATCTTTTGGAATTGGCACGTCGCGACGAGCAACAAAAACAACACAATGCAAACGCATATGACGTGTACCTGTTCACGCATTATTGTCTTACGCACGTCAATGTTGTTCACTTATCCAACAAGAGCATTCATGGCGTAGTCGGTCTATTAGCAAAGGTGGGCAAGTTAACGAAAATAAATAACTTGAGTAAAGAGAACATAAGATCGATAAGTTAAAAGTAAACAGTTAACAATTCATTTCAATCACAATTCACAATTTAATTTGATAAGTTAAAAGTGAATAAGGAAAAAAATATTAATATAACTCAATTTAAATTTTTTTTTTTTTTTTTGATTAGTATGTAGATCACACAAAAAGTGACTGCGATCTTTAGAAAGTTCTTATTTTCTAAATTATAATAAAAAATTTCATTGAATTTTTTTAACACAATATACAGCAGTGGCGCCGAAGTGTTTGAAAAATAACATGACATTTTACATCAAGAGACCACTCATTACCGTATTTATTTACGTTAATAGTTAAAATTCTTTATACATAACATTCTGTATCCACGGCCAAAACCCCATATCCAAAAGTGGGCACCCAACCTACAAAATCTAATATGACGTCTGATGTATGTGACCATTTTAGTTTACATTATTATTTAATTTTTATATTAATATTTACGTATAAACAGTGTTATACTTAGATAAAAAAAAAAAATATCTAGATATAGGTAGATACTGTAGAAAATGAATTTATCTAGATATAGATAGATAAAGGAATTGTTATCTAGATATTTATATAAGGCATCAACGTTTTCATCCCTTTGTAGGCAAACTCTTTTGGGCTTGTGTAATGATTGTATTATGTTATGATCCATTTCAAAATATAAAATATTTCACCAATACAATAAAATTGAAAGTCATAGACAAAATTATGAAAAATATGAAGACGGTCTGACGATAAACAATAAACACGTTATGGATAAGAGTGCGCTACGTGCAGTACAAGTTTTTAATAAATAACGGACGTTTCACGCCCAATATTTATTTTATTGTACAATAATATTATGTAGACACATCAAAGTACAAATTCATAGAATTAGGGTTCAGCAATAACAATTATTTAGAGCACATGATTACATGAACAATGGACATAATTTATATATAAATATTGAATTTAAGGCGGTCGAATGATGATGGAGAACGATCAATTTCTGTGTAGGTACAGCGTAGTGCGTATTTTAATATTGCCATTTTCTTATCGACAATTATTTCTGTATTTTATTATTTATAAACCATCTACCGCACAACTATAATAATAACCAGTTCAGATCTATGATGCGTTATCTCTGGTTCTAATATTCTTGTATATGTTCTTTCGACGTTCGTAATACTACAGAACAATAGTAATAGGGCATGAGACTTCCCCGTATGGGCCATACTATGAAATTATAAATAATTCCCACCTCCCATGCATAGTATGTAGGTAATATATGTCTGTATACATAATAAATTGTCATTGTTCATAATTAATAATAAATGCTATGTAAAACTATTTTTAGAACCAATTTTTGCAAGTAAATATACAAATTTCTTATTTAGTAATTTATTTTATATTCAATGATAAACTTGTAGATTAGTTATTAGTAATAACTTATTACTAATGATTAGCTACAGATTTTATGAATTATCTAGATAAATTTATCTAGATGGCTATGATTTTTATCTACATGAATATTAGATGTCAATTTTATTTTTTATCTAAATAAGATAACGATATGAAGTTTTTATCTAGATAACATATCTAGATAAATTTATCTAAAGCACTACACTGCGTATAAACGAAAAATTTCAAACATTTTTAACTTGATAGATCCTTTGAAATCGACTGTGTAAAGCTAAGTTATTTCAACTGACAACCATATAATAGTTAGGTTATAAAGTTTAATAGAAAATAAACTAACTAGTAAAGTTAAAAAGTTTAAAGAAAAAATTATTTTTTTAACTAATTAATGCCCCCCACCATTATCTATTAGGAAGCTATGGAATCGTTCGTTTAGAAGATTTGTGTTGATATTGCGTGTGATCGAGTTCTTGACAATTAAGCGTACGGGGTAACGTTTATTAGATTATCACAAACGTATAATCGTATTTAAATGTACACCCTACTCAGTAGGGTGACCATACGTCCTGTTTTTTACAGGATTGTCCTTTATTTCAGCGTTGTGTCCTGTGTTCCTGACAAACTTCTTTCAGGACGCTTTTTGTCCTGTTTTTTTGATCAAACTAAATTAATTTGAAAAATTAACTTACGAAAGTAATAAATAATAATTATAATTGTAATCTTGTGATTGTCTGAATTTATCAGTATAGGCAGTATAAGTCTACAAGTTATCGGAGTTATCGGATTGACCGTTATCGGTCATATGCATCTGACTATGCTTTCGATTCCCTTCAGTTTATTCTATATTAAAACAACGAAAATCTATTTATATCGCTGAAAATACGTTTTGTGAATACGGTTATCGTTATTATAGCGAATAGCTATTAGTTTGGTTCCAACAATCGTTGAGTGTTGTCGATTTGTTGATAATTGTTGTTGTAATATTTTATAATTTTAGGAAAGTAATCTATTAAAATGCCTAAGCGAAGGTGAGTATTTACTCCCAGCTTGAAAGTTGAATTTTCGTTTTTAAAAGATCGTAATGAAATCGTAAAAGTTTTATGTATTGAATGTAAATCAGTTTTTTCAATAGAAAATGGTGGTCGTTCAGATATTGCACAACATTTTAAACAAAAGAAAAATTTATTGACCGGATCAAGCAGTTCTTCAAATAAAGTGACGAATTTTTTCACTAAAGTACAGTCAACAAATGAAAGCAAACGTATTGCGGCAGATGAGGGTCTTTTTGCATTTCATACTATCATACACAATCATTCATTTAGGTCTATGGATTGTACAACATCAATTATAAAAAAAATGTTCGTGTAGTCGTACAAAATGTGAATCTATAATTGTGAATATAATAGCTCCTTTTGCCATTCAACAAATGTTAGATGAACTAAAATCCATTACATTTTTAACCATATGATGGACACATTAAACCATAAAAATTTAAAAATGGTTCCAATTTTTATTCGGTATTGTAACCCTCAAGAAGGGGTAAAAATTAAAGTGTTAGAATTTATGAATTTAAAAGGAGAAACATCAAATATTTTATCATATTACATAATGAATGTTTTAAAAAAATATAATTTATTAAATAATGTTGTGTTTTCGGGTGACAACTGCAATACAAATTTTGGCGGCGTCTCGAGAAAAGGTACAAATAACGTTTTTGCAATTCTAAATGAAAAATTAAAAAGAAATATTTCCGGCATTGGCTGTGCTGCTCATATTTTGTACAATGCTATGCATAGTAGTGCTGATATTTCGCAAACTGACATTGAAGTCATAATTAATAAAATATTTCAGTATTTTCATATTTATATAGTTCGTATAGAAAAATTAAAGAATTTTTGCGATTTTGTTAGTATTGAGTACAAAAATATTTTAGGATCTGTAAAAACGCGTTGGTTAACTCTACATCTCTAACCAGCTGTTTCTTAAATAATAGATTTATATCCTGCATTGAAATCATATTTTATGTCACAAGAAAAGTGTCCTACAGTTTTAAGAACTTTTTTTAATGATCCTATATCCATTGCATGGTTATATTTTGTACCAAGTCAGTTGAAGTTGGTATGTGATACAATAAAGAGGATAGAAGAAGATCATACATTGGCATGTGAGGTGTATGAAGAAATTGTAGTAAGTGTAAGTGTTGTATGGTAAAATAAAAAATCGGAAAAATCAAAATTTTTTTACATCAGAGCTAGCTCAACTTATTTCAGATCTTGATAAGAACAAACTGTATAGTGAAAAAAAAATTATTGAGATAACTGATGAGTTTTATGATACGTTTTTATCGTATGTGGAAAAATGGGGATATCACTTTGAACCAATAAAAGTTTTTCGTTGGATTCAAATTCTAAATTTTCCAATTTGGAGTGACATTCAAGAATGTTTTAAATATATTATTAAGAATAATCCAACCTTGAAATTCGATGAAGGTGAACTTTTTGACGAATTTAATCGTGTGATAAATGTAATGAAGGTTAAAATGCAAAACTGGAAAGATAGTCCAAAAGCCGAAGATAGGTGGCGTAAAATATTTAAAATTTTAGAAAAAAATAACATTCCAACTAAATATTTTACGATTATTTTAAAGTATTCGATGGCCGAAACTAACGAATCGGTAGAAAATGTATTTTCAATTACAAATGCTTTATGGACAGATGAGAAAAATCGATTTCTTGTGGACACAATTAGATCGATAATAATCGTAACTAAAACACATTTTCCATTCGTCAGAAAAATAGTTTTTCGACTGTTCATAATATTAAAGCTGGAGTTCCTCAGGGTAGTGACCTTTCATCTATACTCTATAATATCTTCATCGCTGATATACCTACAACAAGCCAAACTCTTTTCGCCTCATTTGCTGATGACACAGCAATACTTTCGTAAAATAATATTTCTATTATCGCATCTCAAAAATTACAATCACATCTAAATAAAATATAATCTTGGGCCAAAAAATGGAAAATTAAAATTAATGACGAAAAAACCACTCAAATGAATTTTTCACTAAACAAAAGAGAATGCCCCCCCCCACACTAAAAATCAATAACAAACTAATTCCACTTCACCTGTCAACCAAATATCTAAGTATAACTCTGAATAAAAAGTTGACCTGTTCAAACCACACCAAGTAAAAACGAAAACAACTAAACTCTTGTCTCCATCAACTTAGACCTCTACTAAAATCAAACTTAAGTCTCAAAAACAAATTACTCTGATACAAAGTAATTATCAGGCCAGTATGGTCATATGACATCCAAATTTGGGGCTCAGCTAAACCCGCAAACATTCACAACTTTCAATCAATTACCCTAAGACTTATCACCGATGCACCATGGTACATAACAAATGCAGCCCTCCATAATGATCTAAAAATACAAACATTGAATGAGCTTGCAAAAAGCCACTACAAAAGTTTCCATTCAAAATTAACAAACCACATAAACCTCTCTTTCATTACCACAAATTCCTCGTCGATTAAGAAGAAACTGGTCTAGAGATCTCCTAAAATAGCAAAAAAAAAAAAAAAAATAAAACATTTCTGAGGTCCTGTTAATGAATGGTCTCCTCTTTGCGCATTTCATGTTTGTAACTTATTCTTAAAGTTATCCTTATTACCTATTGTTTTTATTTTGTAAACAGATTTAATATATTTAAAAAAAAAAAAAAAAAATAATTTTTCTTTTGTCCGTCAAAACATGCAGGATACACTTTAATCACTGCATTACATTTTCTACAGATTATTGACCTTGTTCACTACTGATTTTGTATGTTAAAACATCGTTCCTGTAAAGATAATAAAAAATATGATGTTCCTACACGGGATAAAAAAATTCGTTTTACTGTAAACCGTCCGGGCGTTGTCGTTAATTTTTGTGATTTCGATATACATTTCACGGTCTTTAAAAAAATAAAACAGCGGAGCTACACATTTTTTCTCCGCATTCGATGCGATCACAGAACAGGTTCGTAGCCAGATCAGTTTTTCAAGAGGGGGTGAGCAAATCGAGTTGTAGAGAGGGCAATAGAAAAAAAGCAATATTATAACTAATTTTATTTTATTTTTACAAATGAATTACAATGTTTTAAAATTAACCATCACCACCATGACCCACTTGCATTTGAATTATCACTTATTGATATACTGTTTTTACCAACATGTAAATCAATGTGAAAATCGCCGTCTTCCGATAAAAATTATAGTGGGCAACGATCGGAGCAATTCCTCCTTTTACGTCTCTCCCGTGACTACAGGCCTGTCACAGTAACGCATACGTACTTTGTGCGAATAACATTAAATTCACCTGTATGCGTGTATAGGATATGATTGATTCTAAATGTATCGCTATAACGCAAATGGGTTTTACGTATATAATAACCGTGTCTTGGCGTTGTAGATTTAAATAACCTGGTCGCTGTTTAAGTAAACAATCTACTTCGGTGATCTTGTTGGCTGGAACGCTATGGCAACTAGACGCATTTTCGAAAAATCTGCAAATCTTTGTACTCGGCAATCGTATGAAAACTACGATAACTGTCTTCGGTTGCTGATAATACTGCTGATAAGCATTGCCATATCACATTGTAATGAAAGCAACAGGAAAAAATACGGAACATTGAACAAGACTAATGCGTAGTATACACAATGCTGGTTTGCTAGCAACTATAGTGAAACATACTAACAAGCTGTTTTACTAACGCGTAATTAAATAGTTATTTATTAGTTAGTTATCGTATATACAATAATAGTCATCTGTTTTACTAGCATATCGTCGTCCGCTGGAATAAATCTCCTTTGTGAAAAAACGCTATTTTTCGGTAGAAACAAAACAGTTATTTGTAAATCAGCTATTATTCTATTTTATTAAAAAATACTTTCAAAGTGTTCGAGAAATAAATAATATTTTATTATTTTAAATTCTGTTATAATATATACTTTATTTATAATGATATTTAAAGAATTAAATTAATAAAATGATATTTTTTTATCTGAGAGGGGACATAGGAGATTTTAAGTTATTACATCTTTATAAAATGTTACACAAGATACAAGATATTTTATGAAAAATATTAAACACAAATTAATAATAATACAAAATTAACTTATTTATTAAACAAAATATACCTACCTTCAGTCCATTAAAATGAAAAACAAAACAATAAAATATTATAACAATGTATATTACATTAAAGAGTATGAAATATAAATATTATTTTTATGAAACATATTAAATAAAATATAAAAATAATATTTTATTTAAATTTCAAATGAACAATATTATTGTACTTCCAGGGTAACACAAGCTTCTAGTTCTGAATAAAAAACTAATTGTGCAGTTACATGATACTTTTTTTGCTCGTAACTGATATCACGCTAGTTCGTCAATAAGTTTAAATGTTTCTACTTTACTCACAAACTAGTTTTCTATCAAAACAGTTAACTAGTTTACTATTTGCTAGTAAACCAGAATTGTGTAAGTCACGCTTAAAACATTTTGGCAAGTTAAAAATTAAGTTGCTTTTTTAGCAAACAGTTCTAGCAACCAGTTCGATATAGGTTTCGTTACCAAAATATGTATATTGTACAATATATTGCGGTGTTCGCAAACTGTATGGAATATAATAGAGAACCACTGCCACTGAGCACTTAAAAAAAAAGACAATACATTATTTAGGGATTTACCGGTATCAAGTGGGTATCCTCGTTTACGCTCCTTAGGCGACACATCGTATTGCATAGCAATGTATTGGCGCGCGCACTGATTTGGACGAGAGATTAACCGTCATGCGATGAGGTGAGCATACAACCCAACCGTAATAACCAGAAGGCACCAAGAACGTGATGTTGGTAATGACGGATTTCGTATTGCCCGTCGATCGTGCAACGGGGTTTCGGTGGTGGGCGGATGCGCGGTGCCGCGAAGACGGGATACAAACAAAAGCATAAAGGCCTCGGCGTAATCCTAGCACATATAAAATACAACGAGATGAAGAATTCTGCCGCCACCTTCTCGTGTACAACAACGTGGACGATAGAATTCCCATGGGATGTTTGCCGTTCGTTGTTTTACATCTAGTCTTGTTTTGTTTTTGACTTTTGTCTTGGTTCGTATACATTTGTTCATTTACATACATACATATATATATATATATATGTATGTATGTATGTATGTATACATAATATCATATATACACATAAAGCAATGCGCGTGACAATACTATACTACGCGCCGCACGTCTTTCGCGAAACTTTCTCCGGTCGTCGTCATCGACAGTCGCAAAACTCGCGTCGTCTGGGGAACCGTTGCGAGTATCATACAGACGTTTCGTTTTGCAATTTATCAAACGCAGAACGAAAAAAAAAACAGTTGAAACGTATAGCTGCGGGTTAGGTCGGACACACTCGAGTTGGGTCCCAGATTTCAAAAACAGCATGAATTGGGTCCGGACGTATTTTATGGAGAACATGAGTTGGGTCCCAGTATATTTTATGGAGTACATGAGTTGGGTCCCGATATATTCTAGCCTATTAGCGTTACCCAGAAGACACCACGAGGAGATAGGCTAGAATGTCTCCCAAAAATGTTGTTTTTTGTTACGTTAAGGTAACGGTCTGATGTAAAGATTATTAAAATATTAAAATTATTATTAAATATAAGACACTTTTTTTTTTTTTGTTACTTATATTGCTTTTTTTTTTATCGAAAATATTTGTACTATTTTAAACTAGGCAATAAATTTAAAGGACACATATTTTATAAAATTTAAGTGGCTCAATCCTCCACTAGTAAAACTAAGCATCTTTTCTCGTAAAAAATTTTCTTTTTCTACTCTTTTGATTGGCTGTGTGGCTAAGCTCCGAAGTGATACGTAAATTTCACTCTGGATCCCAAGTAAAATTTCTATTAAAACAAAAATGTTAGGATGAACTGCATTAAAACTAGCATTTAATTTTGCATGAAAACTTTCACAACTATATGTGGTGCGATTTATGGTTGCTGTAAACTCGGCCGAAATATTAGGAAAAAATAATGCATCTTGCTCAAAATATGTTTTTAGAAGATAATCATAAAATTTATCGACGTTTTTATTAATTGGTTTGACAGTCATAAAGTCATCAATAAAACAATTAAACACCTCCTCTAGTTTCAAAAATGGTAAACCAAAAACACACTTAAGATAGTCACTTATATCATTATCGAAACGTTTATACGCTTTTGATAGCCCAAACTGTTGAATTTTTCAGCACCAACAAATAATAAAATTATAAGTATTTATTTAATTATAAATTTATTATTTGTATATTTAATACTTCACAGAACTTATTTATAAAAACATAAAATTATATCTCAAATATATTGTATAATATAAGTATTTATTTAATTAGATTTATATTATTATTCCATTAAACCTATTGATAGGTTACTTATAGCCCCCTCCCCTCTCTCTCTCTCTCCTAGTAGACATTTCCTTTTTTTATTCTTATCCACTTTGGGTTATCTCACTCCCGATTCAAATCTTATCCTTAACTCTCCCTCTACCCATGTCATCAATTCCATCATTCATTTTAACATTTCCGCTGGCTTCTTAAATTGATTTGTATGTTTTTTATAAATTTGAATCTTTTCACCATATAATTGTATAACTGTATTGTCCTCAACAATAGCGAATTAAAAAAAAAAAAAAAAGTAACTTATAACCTATAAGATAAGTAAATTAATTAATGTTTTACTATCTTCAATGTTATTATTTAATTGGGTGAATTGAAACATTTCATGTTCTTTATTTATCATCCTGAAATCATTATTCATTACTAATTCTTACATGTTTTGTTCCGAAAAATTATTTTATTGATAGTCTATCGTCCATAAATATTAAATTTTTAAATATATAGGTAACCATAATTTCTTAAATATTATGAAGTCGGCAAATTTAATTAGTTACCCCACTCTTTCAAAAGTTGAAATGATGCCCCTGGTCTAGAACAAGTAAATACGCTGTCTCCAATGTTATTTGATTTGGCGTTGAAGAAAATAATTAGAGAAATTTAGAAAGAGCCAACGGGTATAACAATAGGGGAGCGAAAAATTTAGGTGCTTGGATTTACGGATGATTTAAATATTTTGAGAAACTTGTTAAATCACACCAAAAGAGCAGCCCAAGTTTTGGAACAAGCAGCTTGTAAAGTAGGATTAAAAATCAATAGAGAAAAAACGAAGATAATGAAACTATTAGAAAATGAAGAAAATGAAGAGAATACGGACAATGATGATGGAACAGTAGTTTTTGAAAAAGTTAACGATTTCCAGTATTTAGGAGCCATGTTGAGTATCAAAAATTATTGGTCAAGAGAGATCGGAATAAGAATATCAAAGGATGAAAGGGCAGCATTCGCACTAAGTAAGTTTCTGAAATCAAAAGTATTCTCAAAGAAAAACACAAGGTTCTACATGGCTATAATATATCCCACGTTAACCTATGGATGCGAAACCTGGACAACTACTAGTAATACAGAAAGGAAACTAAGGACATTTGAAAATAAAATATGGAGAATAATTTGCGATCCTGTCTATGATAATAGAACAGGTGGGTGGAGAAAAAAATTTAATCGAGAATTACAGGATGAATTGGAACTGGCACCAGCCACTAGCTTCATAAGTGGATAACGAATACAATGGCTTGGTCATGTAATGCGCAGAAATGAGGAAGAGACGGTTAGAATGGTGCTGGAATGGAGGCCTACGGGAAAGAAACTTCGTGGACGGCCTAGAAAAAGATGGTTGGATACAATGGAAGAAGACCTCAAGAAAATAGGAGTATGAGAGTGGAGGATAATAGTTCATAATAGAGAAGAATGGAGACAGATCGTGTTAGTGGTAAAAACTCTTCAAGAGTAATAAATTCCAACAGAAGAAAACAGAAGAAGAAGATGACATTGAATCCAATCGCTGTGTTACGCGATCACATTTCATTATATATAGTTCTATTCGAAGTTTAATGACGATCTAACCGTCCCGCAGTGTTTTATTACTTCCAGCCCGGACGAGACACGTTTCGATGTCTTTAAGTCTACACCACACACCATCGCCGCCATTACAAACCGTTTTGTTTTACGTACAAAGTTTACTATCGCAGTAGTTGGCGGTATTTTTTTTTTTTTTTTTATTTTGCTTTAAACCGTTCAACGCAATTAAAAGCTATTTCGTCCGAATTGACTCTCGGTCCCGACGCATTTCAAAATACCAGACCTTAATGAGGAGGGTTATGCGGCGGCCGACAGTCGAGTGTCGACATTAATTTGTCTTTGCAATTTATACGTTACCAGTCTTAAAAGGAAAATAGTAATTAATATTGATTAAGTTCATCAGTCCCCTATATCTTTCTTTCATTCGCTTTCTCTCTCTCTCACATACACGCATATTTCCTTCCTCTTATTCGCTCTCTTCCACTCTCTTATCCTTCTTTTTTTCTACTGTTTTATTAATGCGCTGCGAGAATTGCGCGACGTACGTTATCGTTATAAAATAAATTATACTTTATTCTATTTTACTTTAACTGACAAGATTCATTTTTTTTGCAAATGTCTAAAAATATCGCATGACGATTTGGTGGAGTCATCATATACATATAAAGTTCAAAATAAATAGTCATTGTATCGATTAATCACGGTGTGTTTTTTTGTTTTGCGTTCCAGGCGATATGGTCATAACAAGTGACAAATACCAAACGACTAGTACCCAGAAGTCTATATTCGAGGATCAAATGGTATTAACCATCAAATCGGTGGAGAGACACGACTTGGGATCGTACAGGTGCATAGCGAAGAACTCGCTTGGTGAGGTGGAAAGCAACATTAGATTGTACGGTAAGCTGTAATATTAAAATACGTTTATTAGTCGAAAGACTGGTATGAAATGGAAGTGTCATGAATAATTGAAGGGAGGGAACACATTTTTGTTTGTTATGAGACATTTGTATTTACTCTCAAAACCTTTCGTGATACCTATCTTAAACTTTTCTGCAATAGAATAATGCATACTTCGCAATAACTGTTTAGTATGTGGTTCAATAACAAACTATTGAGTAAGTCAACTTTAACCGTAACACCGCGCGGTTGAAACAAATACATATGATTAGTCGCGTTTGTAGTTATGGACTTGTTCAAAGTTTGACCATGTTTTAAGGATATCTTACCGACTTCGGTAGGGGACGGACGGACAAGGTGACAAGTAAACGCGACGTTAATGTGTCTATCTGTACACTGTACATGATATAATTAATCTTATCCGACCGCGGGGACTTGACCCCATACTTATTCAAATAATTACACATTTATAATGTCGAAAACGGACACGGAACGTGAACGTTATACAACCGACCCTAGACGCAGAAGAATAGCTAATCGAAAACGAATACCCATCGGAAAGGCAGCAGCGCGCTTTGTACGTTTTCGAGATAAAAACTATTATCTCTCTAAATCATTACCTACATAATATCCGTTCCACGTGTTATCAGAGGTGGAACTAGGAATTTTTACGCCCTATCATAGACCAATAATCAAATACTCTTCTCGAGAATTTTTTTCTAATAATTAATATACAATCATACATATTGAGTTTTAACCTAATAACAGTTATTTAACAAAGTTAAAAATATCAAATTAGTTAATAATTACAAAAATTACACCCTCTACAATTTTACGCCGGGAGATGAAACCCCGTCTTCCACCGCCTAGTTCCGTCCCTGATCACGGCAAGCCGGCACATTCTTCGCAACCGGTGCGTTTTCTAATACTAGGCCGTGAGCGCCACTAACAGCGAACTCTCGTTTGCCAATGTGCAGAGATACGGGGCCTGGACGATGCCGCGGACGCGGAGAACGGTGACCTGTCGGACCTTTACCAGGAGGAACTGTACACCGAGACTCACCATCACCACGCCGGCGGGAACGGAATTGGTGACAACCGGAACCGGACCAAGCACCGACATCACTTGGACGCGTCGCAACAACCGCCCGCCAGTCCCAGCGCATCCATCCGCCTGGTGCCGCCGTTGTACCGCACGTTCAAGTATCTCTGACACGTGGCGGCCGTCTGGTAAACACGCTCTCCAAGCTGTTCGGTGCTTACCAGGCGAATATCACTCGCTCGACGAGCACGTCACTCGCCGGTCTCGGTACGCCCTGCGCGCGTTTCATCGTTATTATATCACGTCGACGATCGGTTATATTATTATTATTATTACTGTTTAATGTTATTAGTACAATATTATTATCTCGTAACCGGGGCATGATCGGGTCGTAGAAGAAAAAACTGATCGTTCTGTCACCACGGCCGTTCATAGTAATAATCGTTCCGTAACGACGCCCACGAGTGTATATATTATCTTGGAGACTGCGAGTAAATAAAGCAGCATATAACAATAATCTAGCGTGAATAATAGTAATAGTAACAATAACAGTAGTAATAATAATAACAACAATAATAAGAATAATAACTGTTACTGAAACGTAGTCCGGATGTGGCGATGTCGTCTCATACACCCTCTATCTGCTGCAGTTCTACCGGTCACAGCTATCCCGACCCACCACCAACGTCCTTTGCAACCCTCTAGATCGGTGTTTATTCGTCCGACAGAGATGGTGGCGGTGGCGGGCAGTGAAATTACGTGGGCTTAAAGACGTTTTATCGTTTTGTAAGTTTTATCAATTCTCCGGAAACGCCCCAAACGTTAATCCACTCAGGTACTGTAAAACGCACATCTCGACCAGACGATGTTGCCCGCAACTCTCACTTCCTCCCTTCCACCTGATGACCGTTATTGCGGCGATAATAGTAATGCAATTTAGCCGCGCCTACTTCGAGAGTCGTAATGAAATTATCCCGACAGTCTCGTCCACGGGACAGACAACATACCCTCTTCCCGTTACACGCGCATGTCGTAGGTATATACGATAAAATGTGTACGTTACACGTTGAAAACGTCGTTGCGAATATATTATACATGTCGCACATACTGTGTACGATAATATTATTATTATTATTACTGTAACAATACTATACGATTATAATACGTTATTATTACTATTACTATTTTTCTTATTATTTTTATGTGTACGTCGGTGTCATGCGTGCGATTATGTTGTTTTGCGTTGGTACGACTTTGAATAGAAAAAAAATAATATATTAAAATATTATATCGATATTAATGTGAAACAAAAAAAAACTTATAATAATAATATACGATTCAATTAAATGATTTCCATATACGATTTAATGGTTTTGAATTTTTTTTTTCATCCCTCCCCCCCCAAACGCTGTCCGTTCGACCGTTAAATGCTTACACTCGATACCTGTTAAATTATATTTCTGCAAAGATAACACGGTGGTCGTCATCATTAAACCAATGACTGTTAAGCAGGATGAGCGCTATAAAGCTATTTAAATCGATCAACAATAAAAACAGTATGTGAAATCGAAATTAAAAGCCGATGGCCCTGTTGGCTTTTCATTAAACATTTTATGTGTGGCCACTCAATAAAACTGTATAGTTGTGCTGCTTTTTATACACCACTATACACCACTATCCACGTTGATAAAAACGAAGCCAAACACACACACTACATAAACGTTTACAGCATGGCTTTAAAATGTTATTTATAACGTTTTAATGGGAAAAATGAAAAATAAATAAACAAATCAACGAATCAAGAAACGAAAAACTAAAATCATTGGTGACCAATAAATATATCAGATTATGAAATATAATTAAATATCTTATCACAGTTTTAAAAATATTGAATTAATTAGTATATTATTTATTTTTTTATTTCTGTAATTCGACTAATTATATGTTTATGAAGTTTATATTAAATGTAATCGGTGCAAAAATGCAGGCGTGTATATAATATAATTTCAAGTATGATTTAAGTTGTGAATAATTCATTAGTTACCTACCATTTGTTTATTGCAACAATATTTTATTTTTAACTAACGTTCATTTATTTATTATTCACACAATTATATTATTGTTTTTAGTTCTCAGAGTATCAGACAAAAAATATAATAATATTTTAATTTTTGTTTAAGTAGTAAATTAATAAATATTACTTCATTGATTGCTGAAGTGGTCAATACCTTGACTAACACTAACCTATCAGTTAGAAACATGGTAAATACTCTAAAATAACCTAATCTGGCTAATAATTTCTATCAATAACATAGTTTATACAATTTATACTTAGACTATAGTGAAGTTAATTATGTGGCTGTAAATAAACTGCGGCAAGAAAAAATTTAACATAATAAAAGCTGCATCAATTTATTTTATATATCTACCATATCGTATACTACGTATATACATATACTATGTATATATTACCTAAATCATAATATACCTATCTATATGTACCTATATACGTATATTGTTTCATTAATTATGTTATTTTGCGTCTTGTGTGTTGCTATGTTTTACTAACACTTATTTTTTATTCATATTTAAATTTGAATTTAAAATTGTTTGGCATTATTACATTTTTGCCATTTTGGCAAAACATTGTTATCAATTCCATTACGTTACATTAAATTTCAAACTTTTAACTACTTTTACAGACATTTAAAAATAGTAAATAGGTAATCTCTAGTATAATCTAAAGTTAAGGAACCGATATTTAGTATGTTTCATTAAAACTTAAAAATACATTTGAATTAGTTTACCATTTTGTAAGCAAGACGTGACTTAATATAATTAATTAAACGATATACATACATAGGTACACAAAGGTACATATTATATAATATATAATGTCGTAGGTATATAAAATAAGGGCGTCATTTCAACTTTTGAAAGGGTGGGGCAACTGATTAAATTTGCCGACTTCATAATATTTAAAAAATTATGGTTACCTATATATTTAAAAATTTAATATTTATGGACGATAGACTATCAATAAAATAATTTTTCGGAACAAAACATGTAAGAATTAGTAATGAATAATGATTTCATGATGATAAATAAAGAACATGAAATGTTTCAATTCACCCAATTAAATAATAACATTGAAGATAGTAAAACATTAATTAATTTACTTATCTTATAGGTTATAAGTTACTTTTTTTTTTTTTTTTAATTCGCTAT
The DNA here is from genome assembly GCF_003268045.1 of Sipha flava. NCBI lineage: Eukaryota > Metazoa > Arthropoda > Insecta > Hemiptera > Aphididae > Sipha > Sipha flava. The sequence goes on along the minus strand of NW_020272960.1, from coordinate 400,276 downwards.
TGTTGAGGACAATACAGTTATACAATTATATGGTGAAAAGATTCAAATTTATAAAAAACATACAAATCAATTTAAGAAGCCAGCGGAAATGTTAAAATTAATGATGGAATTGATGACATGGGTAGAGGGAGAGTTAAGGATAAGATTTGAATCGGGAGTGAGATAACCCAAAGTGGATAAGAATAAAAAAAGGAAATGTCTACTAGGAGAGAGAGAGAGAGAGAGGGGAGGGGGCTATAAGTAACCTATCAATAGGTTTAATGGAATAATAATATAAATCTAATTAAATAAATACTTATATTATACAATATATTTGAGATATAATTTTATGTTTTTATAAATAAGTTCTTTGAAGTATTAAATATACAAATAATAAAATTATAATTAAATGAATATAAGTATTTTATTATTTATATATTTATTACTTTACAGAACTTATTTATAAAAACGTAAAATTGTATCTCAAATATAATGTACCGTAGTTTGGCGTGAATAGAAACGATATTAACGGTTTTTTTATAGATTATGAGCTCAATTTTTATGGTATCAAAAACTGTTTTATAAAGGAACCATTGTTTCTCAACTTTTAATGAACAGTGAACGTGTATTTTAAAGAGAATATTATCAGATTTTTGAGTACAAAATAGTAAATAAAAATTTACTATTTACCGATTTTAGCATTTGATTATCGGACATAGGATTACCGACTTTTTAAAATTTCTTAAAGTGGGGCATTTGCCATAGACTGCCTCCCCAATGACACCCCTGATAGAAAATTCATTTCCGTAGCTTGTATAATGGTTTCGTCGCAAATTATACAATGTTAAATGAGTTCTTGCCACAGTTTACATATAGTTTTTAGAAAAAGACTAATTTTTCCACAATTTTTTATCTTCTAATTGTACCCTAAATGACAGTAAAATGTATTTAAAAAAAAGTTTCAATTTCATCTTTATTTTTATATCATAACAGAAAACAAAAAATTAAAAGAACATTTAAAAATATAATAACATAAAACGGAAAAAATTAAATAATAATTCGACGGACAATATCTCTAAGCACAGAAATTGTATAACGTTAAAATACACGAAAACATAAGAACATTATATTTGTTTTAAATCTGAGCCCTAGTTTACAGATCTTTGCCGTGCCTAGGACACTCTGCAATCAAGTATTTTCAGGTACGTACATTTATATTTGTGTGAATTCTGTTTTTTTTTCCAATTTAACGATTACCTTTGAAATATTAATGTATCGTACAAGCGATCATATATCAGTTATCTTACCGCCGGCGCACAGTGGGCGGAATTTCGAAAATAGGTGGAAAAAATATAATTTTCACCTATCGTATAATTGCTTTTATCTTTTACAATTTGTTTATTATATTACTATAGTCAAGATAATATAACCCCTATCTGTAGTAATTAAGATATAATAATATTTAACAAGCTTCAAATTGTAAACGATAATCTGCGATAGGTTAATTGTTGATCTGTCGTACAATATTTTGAGTTATTTGCGTTTGACTTTTCGAGTTGTAAGAGTCATTTGATTTCTGTATTATATATTTTATTTAATATGGATGATACTAAAGAAGGTGTGTTTGAATTAATATTTTATGTTTATAAATTTAACCACCCATTTGGTAGTATTATAAATTACCAATGTAACATTTTACGTTTAATTTTAAATATTTTAACTTTGATAGCAGTTTAAAAAAAATGGTCAAAATTGACCTCTGAAAATACTATGCTAAATTATTCTAAAGTTCATAAAATTCAATTAAACATATATTTTATTTGCTCTTCATTGTTTCTATCAAAGTAATAATTATTTTTGTTAGGTGTCATGCGTAGAGAATTGTTTGAATTTTTAAAAAAAAGTATGCTATGGACACGGCAAAACTTTACATAGAACACTATAACTGGTACTATATGCCGGCTAGTGTTCATAAAATTTTATTACACAGTACTGATGTTATAAAACATTGCTTACTACCAATTGGACAACTATCTGAGGAAGCCTCGGGAGCAAGAAATAAGCATTATAAATCTTTTCGAGAGCATTTCACTCGGAAAACCAGTCGAATTGATACAAATATTGATCTTCTTCATCGTCTAATTGTTACTACTGATCCGGTTATATCATCAATACGGCCACATCCTTCTAAAAAAATGATGTCATTATCCTCCAAAGTGTTGACTCTTTTAACTTGTTCGAATTCAATTACTTCCGAAAAAACGGTTATGATTACCGACTCAAATTTTAAATGAAATAGTGTATTGCATGTTAAATTTGTTTAATGTTTTTTTAGTATATGGCTGATAAATTATAAAAAAATCTTAAATGTTATTAAAAACTTGTACTGTAACGTTATAAGTACATTAAAACATTTAAAAATAAATATATTACATTTGTTATTTGTTTCCAGCTATTTTCGAAATTCCGCCCACTGTGCGGCGAGGGTAAAATGATGTACTTTTATTTGAAACAGAAGTTTTTCATTGACTATATTGTATTATGTTACAACTGTTAAAAATTCTAATCATTGTAAATATGTTAGCTAAACAATAAAGGACCGTCAACAGTCACTAGTTGAAATTTTTGAGATCCTAATACTTTAAGTGTCAAAATCGATAGCTTAAAACTAAATTAAGTCAATACAATTACATGTTATTAAATAATACATTTAATTTGTAACTATAATTCCACGAGTTAGTAACTATCGGTTTTTATTTCACAAATGTGTTATTTTACTACTTTGCAAAGTTTTTGCTCCAATTAGGTTGAGTTGTATTATAAAAGAGAGAAGACCGAAGAATAAGGAGTTCTTTGGTGGTAGACGTGTAAGTCATCGAATAATGAGTTTAATAATGTGATTATAATTTAAATTTTTATGTTAGGTTTTTTACAGTTATCATGGTACTACTATAAGACGTTATTTAAAGTGTACTGCATTTACTTCATATGTGTGGTAACACTTTACAATATCACTCCACTGTCGCCATTTTAAGTAAATATAATATTGTAGTATGCGTTTTTATCTTTTATGCGTATTAAAAAAATATGGTATAATAAATATATTATAATTAGTTAAAAAAAAAAATACCATAACTCATATTTATGTAATAATTTATTATAATTATATACTTCAAGGATATTATTACATCGAATATAAGGCCACACATGAATTGCGTCCCGAAATAAAAAATTTGATAAGCGAGTACACAAATTGCGTCCGGCCTTATAAAATATGATAGCAGCCAATTGACCGTCTAGATTATATTAAGAAGGTATCATTCATGTTTTTATCAATTTTTTAATTTTTTACTTTTATAATTATAAATTTTTTTTTTACTGTTTATTTTAATTATTACATTACATACCTATAATTTAAACCTACACATTTCAATTTACTTACATATAATTGCATAACAACGATAAAAATTAATATTTTTAACCTACCGATAGTCATAATTTGCCATCGATTAAATATCATTGGGACGCAATTCATGTGCAGCGGAATATATCGCCCGACGTACTATACGCGATTCCCGGTATTCGCAATTGATTTTTCTCGGTATAAATTTTATGATTTACCAAAATCGCTTTTTAATTTATTCATTTATTTCTCTTATAGCTCACAGTACCAAATATCTCTTTGGCGAGAAATAAACCCACACACAAATAAATATATATTTTAAATCTTTACTTTTTCTAAAAGTATTAGACTTTTTTCTCTTTTTTTCTTTTTCATGACCGAGTTCGAATTTACTTAACAATACGGTGGTATAATAATAAACTGTTGATTTTTCATTTCGAAAATATAGTACACGTCGAGCGAAGGATGAGAAATATTATTTTTCCGTCAGCGTCAGACCACCAGCAGTTAAACGTATTTAACTCTGCACAATAATAATAACAACGAGAAAAAAATAAAAATACTCCCGAATATTCGTACATCTAATGTATTCGCGGTTATTTTAAATTGGACTTTTTATGCGCAAACAAAACGACATCTGTCGAAAGACCGTTGACACATTTCCGTCATCGCACCGCCGAGCAATAATATTATCTGGTATCTAGATCGCGCACGGCCATCGTTCACCCGATCTTTCAACGCACATAATGCGCTTCATGTCGCCGGCTGCCGGTTATCGCGACCGATCGGACGACCCGGCCAAAGTTTACCCGATCCTTTCGCCCTTGCGTCCGAAAACCATGCACGTACCACATCCCGCAGACCGTATGGGGCGCGTGTTTCGCTAAAAACAACCCCAACGACGACAACGACGACAGGCCGCATCGGTTCCAGAGATACTTTTCGCAACAGAAGTACAAGTGCTCGTTTCAAACTCACGATCCGACCATCGTTCGGTCTCAAAAACGATTTAGTTTCAAAACAAATAGTGGTGCCGTTGCTGTTGACGAACCACCCCTCCCCCACTCCCCGATATTGATCACGCTGTTGTGCAGATCGTTAATCCGTTCATTTGTCGTTAAAAACTAACTTTTGTCCGTCCTCCGTTCACCCCCGAAAAACAAAACCACCCGCTTGATATGCGATTTTATTTTTGCGTTCGCGTACGGGATTTCCACCAGAAGGATCGCTCCGATCATCATGACTGTGTGAGGTTTTCGTTAGGAAACACTGTCTCGTTGGGATTTTGAGGGTTTTTCTTTTTCTTTTTATCGAATTTCACAGAGGTTTTCCAAATAATCGACTGCAACGGACGGAGAACTACAAAAATACGATAACATTTACGGCACGCCGATTTTCGACAAAATCAATTTTATTTTATCGTCGCACTTCAAACATAATAATAATAATAATAATAAATATAAATTACAGAGACTTGAATTTTCCACTGAATGTTTATTGTAATAACCTAATAATAATTTAATAAATTAGTAATTTATTTATTAATAATAATAATAACCTAAGTAATAATTTAATAAATTAAATAAAAATTGATAAAAGTTGATTGTATATGTGAAGATATGATGTATGGTTCATTTACCCTCCTTTTTGTTTAGCGTTCGAGATTACAAAGGTTCGGGAGCAGTTTAGAGCAACTTCAACTCACAGTGGTTTACAAAAATGTTTGATTTCACGCCGACCACCATTCCTGTTGAACTTACAGGTTTTCAACTAGGAATCAAAGGCTAGGACCCACTCCACTGGGAGTATTTTTTTCGCTTTCGCCTTTACTCGAAGAACGGGAGTTTATAGTGCCACCGTGTTACTTAAATTAATAAATACATATATCACCTCAGGGTCGTTTTATAATTCAAAAATTAGAGAGGAAAATGTATTTTATTATTCTGTAAAAAAAAAAAAAAGATTGGTATAAAAATATGTAGTTGCATTTTTATTACGGTTTTTTTCCCAATATTTTAGCTGTTGCCTTTGGGAATGTTTTATTTTTATTTTTTTTCCATATAAATCGTTCAAATGATTGATAAATAAATTCCGTATTTTTTCTTGTGGAATAAATGCTTTTGATATTGGAAAGGTTTAGACAGATAATACATACCTGACTGATACTATACTGAGTGCGTTAACGTACACGCATGCATACTCATCAGTCAGAGCTTTAAATTACTCAACTTATATTAACAATAAAAATAATAATAATAATAATAATAATAATAACAATCACAATACGGCAATAGTGAAATATTATGTTTTTTACCGTTATTATCGTCGTACGTATTTCTCGTATCATCGTATGAATGTAGTTTTTATTTCGTTTTGTTCGATCTGTTATTATACCGCCGTGTATGCGTGTTCGACACATGAAAGAATATCGGGATTCCGTATAATAAAACGCGCTTAACCCTACCGCGAATTCGGTCGCAATCCGAGCTTACTGTTAAATGAGATTTTCCCAAAACGCACGACTCCGGAATTTCCATAAAACCAAATGAACGATTACCGAGTGATAGCATTGGCGTTCTCAATTGGGCCGTGTCTGAAAAAGCTTTTCACATACGATTGCGGGCGCGTACATACATATACGCCATTCAATTCAAAGCCTAAGTACGGGATATTATCTTCTAAAACATACAAACGTGAATCACATATAAACGCCTTACTTAAAACGAATAATACCGATCTTCGAACTTTAGCTCGTCTTTGCCGAACCGCGTGCTATACATGCACATCCATATGATAATATACTATGAGATCCGCTAACAGACACATGCTGCTGTTGTTGTTGTTGCTGTCATATTATTCGTCGTCGCCGTTTCTTACGTTCAAACACACACTTTGGATATACTCTTGAAGTATAATAACATGTAAAGTATTCAATTTATATTTACGTGGACCGCAGAACTCGCTCCTTGCTTCATAATAAATACCTTATCACGTCGTTCACAGGCCGTCGACGTCGGATTCGTTTCTTTTACGAACCCAATAATCCATTTGTACGCAGAAATAATTTGACACGGCGCAAATTTCACTTTGATGTTGAAATCGGTTTAGAATGTATTTCTCGCACCGTTACCGCGTTTAAAAACCTTAATTCATTTGTCAAATATTTTAAGACACCGTGATGTCTAACCCATAGGCGTGCGCAGAGTTTCAAGTCGGTGGCAGTGAATATTTTTACCGGCCCATACATGAATATTAAGTTAACATTTTATGCTCAAATTTAAGATTCAAAGTCTATTTATTGTTTAAACACAGAAAATATTAGCTTGGTAGCAATATACTTTTTGGATAACCAACTTATTTTGTATTAAGCATTACCGATGTGGCGGTACAGCTTGGACCAGTTCAGCCCTTACAAATATAATCAAACTATCCAGGGGCAGCAAAAACACACCTTGCTTTCCCTGTGCGCACGCCTATGGCCTATGGCCTAGCCCCCACACGAGCGATAAACAAATATACATGGTGAAATCATAATATAAACAGGGCTAGGTAAGTTGAGTCCGCTATATTTTGTTTACATTTTGAAAGCGGTAAATTGAGTCCCGGGAAAAAAAAGGTAGATAAATTGAGTCCCAACTACTATAGTTATAACTATACTATCTCGCTGTATTCGTTTTACAAATGACAATTCACACTGTTTCTATCGGTTATCGATTCCATTGTGATCAAATAACTTGGTAACGTCGTAACTTTGATTATGTCTAATTAAGATACGTATATAAGCATACACGTACATTAGTTGGTCGTATATCGTGTGTCAGTTATCAGTTAACACCAATCAGGGCTGTCCCGAAGAAGGTTCTTGGGGGGGGGGGTATCTCAACCCCCCACGAAAAAACCAGTCGGTAGTCGGATTTGTTTCATTATAGCCTAGAAGGACTTAATTTTACTTACGGAAAACAAATATTACATATTTCGTAATACAGTGAGTACACGAATAAAATTTATATAACTACTTATACAATATATATATATAATGCAATTATCAATTTTAAGAACGTGCGACGCTGACATATACCATACATGTTAAAAAGTAAAAATGCGACTACATATAGTTAATTATACTACATACATTGAGTAAAAAAACTGTAATCGGCATTTTTCATATTATTCACCCCCCCTTGATTTTCATCTTCGGGATGGCCCTGACACCAATATTGATAATATTTCTTATGATTACACGCAGACACGAGTGAAATCTGAGCATTTTCACTATATTTTTCGTAGCGTGCATTGCGTACTGTACGTCGATTTGAGTATGTTAAAATCGTATCTATTAAGTTTTTACCGAAAATGTAATAAAAAACACAATAATATTAAAATTGACTTATAATAAAATTTATTAGATATTTAAAAAAAAATTGATTACCTTGGACTTAACCTACTACCTTTTTTTCCCCGGACCCAATTTACTGAGAAAAGGTTATTTAGGACCCAATTTAGCAATTCCCATATAAATACTGCGACTCGCAAATATGTTGCCCCCCCCCCCCCATGAAAAAATATAAACATTTTTTATGCCATCAATTAGTACGAAATTAGTATGAATTCACATGACAGGTTACAAAATTCATAAGATACCGGTTTTGCAGCAAAATCTAAAAAACAAAGTTAGTAATTGCATGTTTAATACATCAAATATTAAAAATAACGTTGACATTAATATGAGAGATGGTATGACTTAAATGTATTTCAACTAGTTGGCTGATCAAATCGGTAAAAAGAAATATATGAAAATTATAATTTAAATATAAAAAGTATAAAAATATTATTTATAATAAAAAAACATTTAGTTAATTGTAAATATTTGTAATTTTTTAAAAGTAATTAAAAATCATGTCAATTTTCTATAATAGTTATTTCTTCAACTTTGAGAAGTGACAGTTACTACTGATAGTGTATGGTCAAATATAAGCTTACATATTCATGGTGTTAGGTCAGCTGGAGCAATTCATACATTTGTATATAAAGGCCAACACAATATACTCGTAAAAACAAATTTGGTTGTCTACCTACTTAGTATACCTTAGTATACTAATATAATATATTAGCAATAAAATCTGGTTATATTTTTATCAGTAATTGTTAACATTTCCTAAAAATATCCTTACTCACATAAAGAGTTATTATCAGAGCCGTTGACAGGGGGGAACGTTGGGTCTATTTTGCTCCATGCCCAATATTTTTGGTGGCCACAACATCCATTGTTTTTTTTTTTTTTTTGTTAACTATGGTAGGGTAAGCTAAGTTTCAAGTTATTTTTATTAATATAAACAAATAATTGAGTTATACAAATTAGTCACAAATAGATTTTTTATTTTTATTTGCGTAATAGCGTTTGCAAAAAAAGTACTTATAAATTATAATTAATGTTAATCCCTAGAAATGCGGCGCGCAATGACTAAAATAGATATTTTACCAAGAATAATAATTGTTGATTATCAGTGCGATAGTGCGGCACGGTATTGTCGGAACCGTCCGTGATTACCATAGATTTAAACAATAGCATCAAACAAACGTTATTTCTCCCATAACAATATAAAATATTAATTTTGAGTATTGACCATTATTGTTTTACTTTTCGACTGAAGACTAAGTAAAAAGATCCGTATAGTTCATAACTAATAAGTAATAATTAATACTAAACATTGTTCCTACCAAAATACTTGTACTTATTTAAAAATCTTAAGAGGCAAGAGTTTATACAATAAAAAAACTATATTAAACTATACATTACTAATTTAAGCCATAAGTTTTCTAACAAATTACGTAGAATCTCTGATTTTGATTACGTGTATTCTAATTGCGCAGTTTAAATAATTTGTGTGAATTTCTAATATTTTATTAAAATCAATATAATTTTATTATACCAATATCGTTCGAATTTTGAAACCTATCATGAAAATTCATGCTAATTACGTGCTAATTAATGGCATAAGGAATATCTAAATTTTTTCATTGTGGGGGGGGGGGGATAGCGCAAATTACGTACGGCTCGCTGCATCGTACCAACAATATTTGTATTCATTTAAAGCTTCGTTTTTCTTCAATTACAGTTTCTCACCAGCACCGATATTGTATTTTTAAGTGTTTACGAGATTACGCAGTAAATTTACCGTATATTTCACAAGCCGCGAAATGATTAATCCGAAAGCAGGAAAACCGTTGAAGACTATATCGTATAAACATATTATTTTGTTTTCGACCTTTCAGATCAGTACCTATGTGTAACCTCTAGATGTCATATTCTCGTCTCGTCAGTTTTATTGTGTTTTTAACGCGTGTCAAACACCATTCCTTCCCAGGAAGATTTCATACGCAACAAACATATGCAATTATATCAAAACCATTTTACACTTATTAAAAGTCATATACGTATCGATCGTTATGTAATCCATGCAGAAATCAATGTACGTTTTCGAAACTAAAGTCAGATTATGCAATACTAAATAGGTGTTTGAATTTCAAACGAGCACCTAGGTTTCGACCAAAAATACTCGGATTTAAAAACCACTCGATGAAATATTTTGTAATACAATGTACGTTTGGCAGCTTTGATACACATTTGTATACATGTATGCTTCATATTATACTCTCACTCATATTGAACACTGGAATGCATCTTGAATAAGCATCACGAGTATTATGGTGTAAGCCATATGTATTCTGTTCCGATAAAAAAAAAAAAAAATCACTTAATACAAATTTCATACGTTTATTTCCATAGGCTTGAAAAAAAAAATATATATATATATACGCGTTAATATAAATATATCTGATTAAAATGTTTACTTATAAACTACTATACGGATTTTGTTCGCATTTTTGTCTGCATTTCAACACGATTTTTTTTAATTTTTTTTTTTACGATTCTATTTAAAAGAACTAAAATCATTTATTATATTAAAAATATTAACATGATCGGAAATTCGAAATATTTTTATATGTATCAGAGAAAAAAGCATTGGAATGCGTGGAAGAGGGGTTTTATTTTGGACCAAATAGCATTAATGAGATTATTGCAGAACCATTACTTTTTTATCTATTTCTATATGTAGACGCGTTAAAATAATAAAAATTTCCTTATTTCGATTTATTTATTCCAGCCACAGCCTTTGACGCTGATGTTGATCGTAATTAATTTATCCTGCATAAATATTGTTGTCAATCAAAATTTCGCGCAGCGTCTAGATGTATTATTTCGTTTAATTCTCGAGTTGACTACAGCAATGCGCATGCTCGGTAAGTTTTAATCATCACTTAACAAAAATACAAAAGTTATACAGAAAATTAATACGTGATAACAGTTGTTCGGCGGAAATGTGCTCTTAATTGTAATCGTTAGTTGGCTTCTAATTATTGTACCTCTCCAAATTTGTATTCACGTTTTATTTCCTCGCACAGCTGTGACGGATTCCATGACGTTGATGTTTAATCGTTTTTGAGTGTTAACTCATACCTCGGAACATGTTGTCTATAAGTATAATAGACGCGCATACTTGTTCCAAAAGGAAAATAGAATAAAATAGTTTAGCTTACGTAGAACAATATGGCACGAAATACTATATATTTATAACGCATAATTCGGTTTCATCTGACACTTGGGTTGATTACTATCTATTATCGATCAACTAAACGCTTTAAGAGAAAGACTCTGAAAACGAAGCTTGTGAAAATAACCGTTGGAAATCCAGTTGACCGATTCAATTACGGCGGCATAATAAAAACGGGTAAAGTATGATTGCAAATACAATTGAATCCTTTGCGAAATATTTGACAAATATTTATTATCCTTGGAGATCGATGCTTTGTCCGATCGCGGTGCATTTTGTCGGCGATATTTCTATATTTCCCGATAGTTTTTTTTTCCACCTCACCACTGAAAATAGTTCGATGGTACACTGTGATGAACATGTTTCCCGATCTGATACATAAAGCACCCTGACGCTTATACGGTAATCAATGTGCAATCATGTGCCGAGGAACTGTCAACCGGCACGCAAGATGGACCTACGACACCTGTATGCAGTGTTGGGAACAGATAATACAAAATTTATCTAGATAAAGATGAAATATATTATGTTCAAATTCATCAACATAAAGATAAAAGATAATTTCATTTTTATCTAGATAAAAATAAAGATATTTTCAAAAAAATGTTTTTTTTTGGTCAATATTTCACATTTGTAATAATATCTATGAAGACTCATTATAATCATTATTATCAATAGGTACCTAAGTGTTTAATGTTTATTGTAGTAATGTAGTGTACAATTAAGCAGTATTTATATATTATGTACAATATTTAATAATTAATAATTAATAGTTAATCACTAAAATGTAACATGAATAAAAAAAATACAAATTGCTTTGTAAGTATCAGAATGAATACAGAATACATAAGAGATTATTTTAAGTTAACAATATTGTTTTCCATATAATCTTAATTTGATGATTTTCATTATTCTATAAGTAGTTACGACTTTACGGGTTCCAAGAGTGAAGTATTGACTATTTAGTGTATGAGTTACGTATGTATACTAAAATCAAATACCTACTATATTTGGAACTTTCATGGAAAAATAAGAAATTAAGTTTAAAAATACCAAAAATATTTTCCCGACATGAAAATACAAACAAAATGACATACCAAGAAATAATAATTAGTTGTTTTAATAATACACGAATTATTATTATGAATACAAAATCTATGTATATATAAAATAATGTCCGGTTAGTTATAGAATGTATAATTCAAGAACGGCTGGACCAATTTTGATGATCTCTAATTATTGGATTCGTCTCCATACAAGAATAAAATTAACTCTAATCTTGGCAAGAATTCAGACAATTATCTAGATAAGTAAAAATTTTATCTTAGATAAGTAATTAGATAACTTAGCGTTATTTATCTAAATAAGATAAAAGATGACAAAAAATCTATCTAGATAATTTATTTAGATAAATCCCAACACTGCCGGTATGTGTGCATTTCATTTAAATATCACGTGAAATAATGTACACATATCGTACACGTTTCTCAAGCAATGTGAACCACGAATACGAACGAATAATTATTATATTTACTATTTTTATTGTATATTTTATTATGAATATGTTTTCTCTGTGCGGCCATAATACCAGATTAATAAAAGTAATACACTCGTACATATTTTTATGAAATCAATCAATAATATTATTGATATTTTCGATTAACTAGTCGAGTTCGTAGGAAGTGCAAGAAAGTAGATTTTGTAAATAAATAATATTTTAACGATTATATATAACTTACATATTTTTTTTTTTTCATTGAATATTCATTATCCAATAAAAATCTTTATAATTTATGAACATTATTTTAAAATATGATAAATAATCGTATATATTATAAATAATACAATAGAATTATAATTAGCAAAGTTTTTCAATACTAAATTTGATGAAAAAAAATGTAAAATATAAAAATTATAATCATTTTTTTTGATTTTTTTATTGTTCAAGTTATCTAGACAACGCTCAAAATACTCGATAATCTTCTCGTATATTTTCGGTAACATAATATGTTATTGAGCTTCTATATTATATATTACATCTATATTATTATTCTATATTTTATATTATAGAACAGAATTCTGACCTTCCCCCCCGTGATAACTTACATGTTTTCAACAAATTCGTTATTCTAAAACGATAAATTATCATCTCAATCACCGTCGGTTGTACACGATAACAGTTTAGCGGCTACCGTGAGCAACATAAAGTCCGTATCACCAACACGGCCACTTTTTAATAATAGTACCAAACATTGACAGTATTTTGTACTTTTTTTTTGTAAAATTTTGTACAAACAAAATAAAATTTTGTACACCCACCCAAGTCCGATAATGATACAATCACCTATAAAATACTGTATTTAGTTTATTACATTTTTCTCATATGGTCAGTGTTACGCACTACAGAGTACTTTTTACCAATCTTATCTATTAAGTAGTAAGTACCATTATACAATTTATAATTGTTAACTTTTGTTATCCATAAGATAAGACAGTAATAAGTCAACTGTTATCGCGAACGCACGTGCCTCGCGTGTTCTGTTATCGTTGTTCCCGGCCACAGTTTTGCAGCAGGTATATTCTATTCAATCAGGTACTTACATTGCATTATATCTTCATTATATTTCTACCATGTCACTAAAATCTCCTACTAAGCTCAGTTCTGATTCTGATGCTAAAATCGATAAACTTGTAGAAATGGTAACTGGCATAAAAAATTCGCAAAATAAAATCGTTACAACTTTAAATTCATGTCGCGAATCAATCAAAATCCAGGAAAACAAATTTATATCTTTTTAATCCAAAATTGAATTACTAACTACCCAGCTGTCAGAAGTGATTGAAGAAAATAAATTATTAAAAGTTAAGGTTGAACAGCTAGAAATTAAACTTTCAGAGGTTGAGCATTCTAAGTACAATGCATCTTCGGGTCCTTCTGTTCAGGAAAATGTTTTTTCTGAAATTATGGACTGACAACCGAGAGTTCGCAATATTATCCTGTTTAATGTTCCTGAATTTTCAAATCCTGCTACAGATCAATTCAATGACTCCTCTTTTGTTAAAAATATACTTGATATCATTGGTGTGTCAGTAAACCAAATATCCGTACGTCGCTTGGGTAAAGCATCTAATAAAGCGCGTCCCTTACGTGTTACACTCCCCGGTGTTTCATTTGTTTTTGATATTTTAAAAGTAAAACGAAAACTTTTATATGTAGACAGATTTAGTTCAATTCGCATTTCCTCAGATCAAACTCCACTACAGCGTAATTATTTTGCATCAATTTTATCGGAATTAAAAACAAGGAAAAATGCTGGCGAAAACAATCTCTACATCAAATATGTTAATAGCATGCCAACTATTTCAAAAAACGTCCAAGCAAACATACGTCATTAAAAGATCTATCTACATATTATCAAAACGTCCGTGGAATTAAAACCAAGCTTAATATTCTTACCCAAAATCTTGCTCTGTCTGATTACGATATTATTATACTAACCGAAACCTGGCTATCAAGTGATATAATCGACGCTGAACTTGGACTTTGCTCTAACTATCAAATTTATCGCTGCGACCGATGTATCACACGAGACATTCAGATTAAAGGCGGTGGTGTACTGATTGCCGTGAAAAACCAGTTCTCTAGCTGTCGATTGTCACTTCAAAATAACTCAATTGAACAACTATTTATAAAAATTACTTTTAAGTCATGCTCGTTAATTATAGGTTCAGTGTATATTCCTCCACGATCTGACATTGAATATTATATAATTCATAATAACGAAATTGATAATATTATGTGCAATAATTCAAATTCTAAATTCTTAATTATCGGTGATTATAATCTTCCGAATATTAAATGGGTATCAATATATAACTACTCTACTCCAAATTTATTAAATCTAAGTAATGTAGACTCTAATATATTAGCTGGTTTTTCTTATCTTAATTTGCTACAATACAACTTAGTATATAATCGTTCTGGCTCTTTATTAGATCTTGTGTTCTCTAATGCCGATAATGTAAATGTATCCTCAGTTATATATCCACTTATACCATTATATCAAATGTATCATCCTGCATTATTAATTAAATCATCAGTTATGTTTATAGAATCTTTAGATTATAAGGAAAAAATATACGATTTTATAAATTGTGATTATTATAACATTATATCTGACATAGCTTCGTTGGACTGGAATGGCATATTAGATTGCTCGGATGTAAATATTGCTGTTGAAATATTTTATAAAAATATTCTCAAAATTATCAATTTACGATGTCCAATAAAATATTTATACTTGCCTAAATATCCTTTGTGGTTTAGTACTCGATTAAAGCAATTAATATTTAAAAAAAAAATCGCGCATTTAATTTATAAAAGATCGCCTACCCAAATTAATTACAATTCATTTTCAAATATACGACCTCTTTGTAAGAAACAAAATAAATATGATTATAACACTTTTATTTTAAACACGCAAAATTCCATCATTACTAATCCAAAATTATTCTGGAAATACATTAAAAGTAAACGCTCAAATTCTACTCTTCCGGCTTCTATGACACTTAATAATTTATGTTACTCTGGTGGTGATGCTATTTCAAATGCATTTGCTCAATACTTCTCTAGTATATATAGCCAACAATCAATTAAAGTAAATATGCCTAATAACTGCAATCTACACTCTATTGACCTTAATTCTTGCATTCTGAATCTTAGTGATGTTTACGAAGAACTTAATAATCTAAACAATAAAACATGTGCTGGTCCAGATAATATTTCAAATATATTTTTTGTTAAATGCAAATTTGTACTATCTGTCCCCTACTAAAACTATTTAATCTCTCACTATCATCGGGTATTTTTCCTGATAATTGGAAAGTCAGCTATATTTCCCCAATTTTTAAGGGTGGTGACGTTAACCAGGTAACTAACTATCGCCCCATCTCGATAATTTCAATCATTCCTAAAATATTCGAAAGCATCGTTTACAAAAAAATTAATCCATTATTTAAAAACATAATCATAGATGATCAACATGATTTTGTTTCAAATAAATCTACGGCTACAAACCTCCTAGTATTCCAACACTATGTTCTAGATGCATTTAAATTAGGGCATCAGGTAGATGTTATCTATACAGATTTTTCAAAAGCGTTTGACAAGATAAATCATAAAATACTCTCAATAAAATTATATCACCTAGGTCTTCGTAATCCTTTTCTCTCATGGGTGGTTTCATTTATATCAAACAGGAAACAGTATATTAAGTATAAACATTTCTGCTCAAGTTATTTTACTGTTACGTCAGGTGTCCCTCAAGGGTCTCATTTGGCACCACTTTTATTTAATCTATTCATTAATGATATTAAATTTTCTGAATCTCGTATGTTATTATATGCCGACGACCTAAAACTATTTCGTATCATTAAAAATTCAAATGACTCTGAGTTATTACAAAATGATTTGAATTACCTATATAATTGGTGTAACTTTAATAATTTATACTTAAATGTC
Organism: Sipha flava; assembly: GCF_003268045.1. Taxonomy (NCBI): domain Eukaryota; kingdom Metazoa; phylum Arthropoda; class Insecta; order Hemiptera; family Aphididae; genus Sipha; species Sipha flava. The sequence goes on along the minus strand of NW_020272960.1, from coordinate 383,760 downwards.
TCTAAATGTAAAGTAATGACCTTCTCTAAAAAACGCACTCCATACTTACATAACTATCACTTTAATAATTCTAAATTCATCCGCGTCTACCAAAATAAAGACCTAGGTGTACTGTTCGACACGTCATTAACATTTAATTCCCACTATATTAGTATCCAGAATAAAGCTTCCTCCTTTCTAGGTTTTATTAATCGTAGTTGCCAGGACTTTAAAAATCCAACTGCATTGAAAGCGTTATATTGCTCACATGTACGATCAGTACTAGATTATAACTCAATAATTTGGTCATCTAGCACGTTAGGTCCAAAACAAATACTTGAATCGATTCAAAATCGTTTTTTAAGAATAATATCCTTCAGATGTGAAATTTTCCGCCAGCCTCACTCTTCTTATCAGCCATTGTTAACTTTCTTAAATCTCGAACCACTGGAAATTCGAAGGAAAAAGTTTGATCTCTCCTTTGTTTTTAAATTATTAAATGGACAAATAAACTGCCCAATTTTATTATCTAAATTAGATTTTTCAGTTCCAAGTCACAACACTAGACAGTCAAGCACTTTTTATGTTCCATTTCAGTTCACGAATTATGGTTTAAATACTCCTATTATTAGATGCATGCAATTAGTTAATAAGTATAATGTTGATATATTTTCATATGTAACTGTAAATACTTTTAATTTGTATCTAAATAGCATAATTTTCTAATTCATAACAAACTGTATTTTACCTATGTTTCTTGTATCTGGGCAACTGCCCGTATAAATAAATAAATAAATAATAAATAAATAAATAACAATAATAATAATAATAATAATAATAATAATAAGGTAAAACAATAATAAGGTACCTACCTTGTATAAGTACGAGTACATACTTACAACGGACATAGTCATGTCTTAGTATTTTGCATGATATTTTATTAACACTCCATGTAAAGAATTGAAATATTAATTTAAAACTTTTTTTTAATGGATCTATGTTGAAATTTATTAATATAATAAGTAGGTGATAAAATCATTTAAATATTTATGATTTTTTTTTTAAAAAAAAATGGCAGATACGCCTAAAGTGAAGTTTTTAAGGATATGGGAAAAGATAAAAGAGTATATAAACGTATTTAAATTTAATGTATTTATTTCGTATTTAAATGTAAAATATAATATTACCTATTATACTTTTTAATTTTTATACTCGTATATTAGTAGTTATTTCTTTATATTATTAAAAACAAGAGACATAATATATATATATATATATATATATATATATATATATATATATATATTAATACTCAGACATATTTTACAAAATGTTGAACTCCCCCTCTCAAAAAAACACTAGAAAACCCGATTTTTCGATGTGCGTTCTGGTTATACGTTTCCTAGCTCGTCCACTAACCTAAATTCTAATCTTTTTAATTACTTAATTTCAAACTATTCATATATATTATGCATTATTTCTATTCTGAAATTTATTATTTGTAACTATAGCCACCTAACCTTTATTTTATTGTTGGTGGATATTGTAACATTGTGATGTATATGTACATATTATTTAATGCAATGTAATACTTATATGTTTTTAATTAAATGTTTATTAATCACTTACAATAATTACTTTAATTGGTAGCTATCTTTAATGTTTTCTTAGGTTGTGATAGACACAATAAAGTTTTTTTATTAGTTTTGGAGAAAGTAGATGTGGTCCTAGAGAAGAAGTTAGTTTACGATGAGTAGGTATTTTGTTTTATTAAATATGAAAAATATGTAAAAATAACAATATATTATTTTGTATACAATAGAATCTCTGCATTAACTTTAAAATTACTTGGTTTTAATAATACCTGTTTCTTTAAATCGGCATAGCATTGCCATTGATCATTTGATCTTAAAGCATATGCTTTATAATGTCCACATGACTCTCTCAATTGTCTTGCTGATCCATTAAAAGCAATTACCCTTTTTAAATTGTATACATCGCCATACACTTTTATTGTCTTGCTAATACCTCCAAGTTTCAACAAAACTTTCCCTGGATAATTTTGTGAAATTTTCATAGCATTTTCAAGATGTGAATATTTACCAGAAGCTCTTAAATTTATGAATAATGAAAACATGAACATAACAATTAAAATGTAATACATTACATAAATATACTATAACTACTACTAGTATTACTATTACAAACATTTTTTTTTCATTAATTATTTTAATATTTTTCGTGGTTGTGGTTTTGTATTTTTTGGTGTTACACCTCAGTATTAATCCTCGATAATATTATGACTGAAATTTTGATTTGTTTGAGAATAAAATTTTGGTATAAAATAGTAAAAGCAAATTTTTAATGAACTAAAAATACTAAAAAATACAAATAACGATATAATAGGATCTTATACCACTTTCCCATATGATTTTGAAATAATTCAAATGTTTTTATTTACCTTTGGGTATTGACAAAAATTCCACAATAATGTAGATGGTTGGTTTTGTAACCACTTCTCTTAAGCAATTGCAATTGATGGAAATACATAACTTTGTATATGGTTGAAAAACTCATCAATTTCTTTTTGTAAATTGATATTTCCATCAACACCAAGTAGTGTAATGATAACTCCTGCTGAAATGATTTCTTTTTCAAAACATTCACTATTTAGACAAAGATCTAAACGAGTATATGATGGCATATCTTCCAATAATTGTTCACACATTGATGAGGCCGTGTCTACTGTTTTTATTAGTATTATACCTCCAACTAGTTCTTGACTCTTCGTAATAAAATGCAGTACAATCAAGTAGACTCGATCTCTATACATGTCTTTAGATAGTCTGTTTCCAATCATTTTCTCAACAAAATCAGCTATATTATTTACTTTATTTTCTTCTATAAAATATTTTCTATAATCGCCACTTTCTGCCACAAACACTGCTAAAATTGATAACAAAGCATCAGGTGAACAAGTATTGTTCAGCAATACTTTGTTATATCCCGGTACGTACACAGGTCTATTTTGAAAACAACAACCATTTCAGAGTAGGGATATTTCGTTAAATGTTTTGGTGTTATTTAAGTGTATGTTTTCGAATCCAGGGTGTTTCACTAAATATGACTTCATAGACTGAGTTTTTGATGGCAATATATTTCCTTTCTTTTTCCAATTTTCAATTGAATTTTTTTCTTCATCTAAATCATTTATTTTGTTATACGCCAAACAAATTCTTTTTTGTCCACAACCTTCTTCACTTAAAGGGTCTTCTACAGAACATCCAAATATATGAAGTGCTTTATTGCAATTGCTACAACGATGGAGACCTTTTAGAGAATCTCCATTTTCCCAAGCAATACACTATGCTTATATATTTTGAATAAATTTGTTAAATGTTCTACAACGTTCGTCAGAAGAAAGACGGCTACGAATTGGTTCTGAATAATCTTTGATTAAAGTAACTTCAGTTGATATTTTGTCATACTTAGTTTGTAGAATAATATGGTCACCTCTATAATATTCTACTAACCGTTTAACAAAATCATCCACTCTAATCGGCAAATTATCATTTTTGAACACTCGGTTTTTTTAATATTATTGAAATTGCTTTCGATTCTGCTACTCGAAGCAATATTGTCGCCATATTTGAATACATTAACCATTATATTGGACCAACAAGGGAACAATTTCATGGTGTTAATAATAATTGGGAAAATTTCTGGAATGTATTGGGCATTATCAAATTCACCCTCAATCTTACCAATTTTTTTTTTACATTTTGAAGCCAACATCTTCGACCAGTCCTTGAATGAATTCAATGCGTCAAATGAGTCCAAAGAATCAGATTCTAATGTCAGCTGTTCTTTATTGCTATTTTCTGATTCGTTTATAAATGAATCTACATTCGTGACATTGCTACTGATCAGGGACTGCAGAATTTTTTTACTTTGACTACATTGGGTATCCTGGTTTGATGTATCAACATTTGATACAATTTGTCCATCATATTTGCTCATAGCTACTATGAATATAGCTTCTAATATTTTCTCTGCATTTTTAATATAATAATATAATAATATATAATAATATTAAAAGTGCAATAGACCTAACAAACAATTGTTTAATTCGCTGATGATGTGAATTTTTTAGTGGTTTCCACTGTGGTATCAAATGTACAAAATGATTAACATCATTTCGTATAAAACATGTTGGTATTTCGACATATTTATTACCACGACACAACAAAAAACATATTTGTAGATATTTTTCCAAAGAATCGTATTATGTGAATACTTGGACTGTAGCCGATATTAAAGCTAAAGATTGGTTATTGAAACTTTGGGGGGTTTTAATCCACATTGGAGCCATATTTTAAACCATAAATTAATTGATATGTTGTCGTGCTGTTCGGACAACATTGATGTAACCTTATACTTTGATCTATTACGTTCATAATTCCTTCATACAGAAAAATAGAGCCACTATAATAATTGCCATATTTTTTTATTTTCTTACATACACCCCTTGTTGCATTAAAACTAATTGTGGGCACGGCACATTTTGTAGACTGTTCTTTATATATTTTCAATTGTAAATTTGTCCATAAATATACAAAAAATTTATCAAATCCTATTTTCCTAATTGCATCATCATATTTATGAATATACTATATAATATCGAGGGCATTTATAGGGTCTTGCTGATGTCTTAAGGACGAGACTGCCCTATTCTTAGTCTGTTTAAGAGAAGCTAAGCTTAGTATTTGAGGTGGCATTGTATCACCTGAAAATATTTATTTAAATATCATTCAGTGATTATCTATATGGCCACAATAAACAATAGTAGTAGACAAATTTTAACATATGGAATATATCATTTAAGTTAAAAAATACCAACAACTTAATTTAATTTCGATTGATAAAAAAAAATAATTTTTTTTTTAATTTGAACAAGTGGGTGATGAGCCCTTGTACAGTATTTTTAAATATGTGATTTTAATTGAAGTGTTTAAATAGAATTAAATGATAAACAGAGACGGTTTATCAGCCTAGGATATTTTATATTATATTTATCTTGTTATTATAACTACTGTAGCAGATAAGTTGAATTTATATAATTTGCATATTATCATATTTGTATAAAACAATATATTTTAAGAGTTTCAAATGCCCATGAATAATATTTTTAAATTCCAATAATAACACAATACTAATATTAACAACAATAATAAATATTGTTATTATTGGTTATATACTATGTAATTTCGGTAAAATTTAAAATTAAAATAACTAAATAAAAAAAAGACTGTGTTTGAGTACATTTTAGATTTTTTTGTTAGATTAAAAATTAAATTTTTTTTTTTTAATAAAACAACCAATAGTAAATAGTAATTAATATTATATTTATATGATTCACATAATAATATTTTTCGTTACTAGAAGTTCTTAAGTAATAAGTCTTAATATTACATTTATCATAATGATGTGCTCATAAAAACCGTTCATAATATAACTACTCAAATATAGACTAAAATTTTTAGAGTATTCCAAAAAAGTTTATTCAATATAAAATAAACAAATGATTAACTATCAATAATTAATTTAGTAATTATTTAGTTCTTTGAAAGGAGTAAAATTGTGCCAAAAAATAGTAGGTATTTATGACAAATTCAAAACATTCAATAATAATATGGAACAAAAAAATAAAAATTTTACAATTTAGTTATCTGAAACAAATTTGTGTCGCTAATATATAATTATAAGTATAGGTAGGTAGTACCGACCACTAACACGATGAACTTTTTCAACGTTTTTTACAGCTGGTGCTGCCAAATCTGCCAAACTTAATTTTTGTTTTATTCCTCCACGATTTAATGCCACACGAATTCGTATAGAACCAGGTGTCTGTTGCTCCTTATATTTATTATTAATATTTTCGGCAATTTTTTTCCAAACATTAGATTCAATACCAATTATTTCCAATAAATTTACAAAAAAAAAAAAAAAAAAAAAAAAAAAACGAAGATAAAATAAAACGAAAAAACTAAAAAAAATATGAAATATTATCATGAAACTATAATTGTAAAAGTAGCAAAAAAGCAACTAAACATTATATCAAAATATACTATTATACAAATTATACGCACAATCAGTTTTTGACAAAATCGATCTTAGTTTTTGATATAACTTTAAAACAAATTACCATAGATACATACAATTTTCACCGAATGTTTACATAGGTATTTTCTATACGGCCTACAATTTTCAAATTATTTCATCATTAGTTGAACTATTTGTAGGCATATGCAATGTTTGATTATTATAAGTTTTTTTTTTTTTAAAATTAATATCGATTAAAATTTATTTGTTGAGTAGAAAAGCTTGAAAATTGAATATAAAGCTTCTAACATATTTTTACAATAGCAGTTGAAAATATTAAAAATACATAGTCACAGTTTTTTTTATAAGCATTTAAAATTCAAATGTTGACTAAATACGTAAAAATTACGGCAATGTTCAAATTATCTTAGATTTATAAAAAATTTTCTTTTTAATTTTTTTTTTTTAAATATAATAATAATAATAACTAATATAGTTTAAAATATCTTGGACTGACAACCTTTTTTCTTTTTAGGTACTAACAAGATATAAAACAGCTATCAACCATCAAAACGAATGGTAAAATATGTACCTAATCAATAATATTATCCAAAATACATAATAAGTTTAATAATTTTTCAAAATAATCGCCAGAATAAACATATCCAAGTAAAATATATAAAAATCAAAAAACTGTTTAACTTACTATTATTTTTCAGGACAATCAGATTTCTAAATTTCATTATTTCACAATATTGTGGCTATTATACATAGGTAGTAGGCACAGTATAAAATATAATGACCATAGAAAAATCGGATTTTCTCGGGTTTGGATGGGTGTACAAAATTGTACAAAAAAAAGTACAAAATACTGTCAAGGTTTGGTATTATTATTCAACAGTGGCTGTGCTGGTGATACAGACCTAGCAACATAAATAACATTTTTGCAGAATATTTCGACTTTTGGTGTTGTAAATAATTGAATAACCATGATATTCCTGGTCCATTCGGTGCACTCGTCCAAAATTCTAGATTACTCGACTCTGTATAAGTACAAGTGTTTACACAAGAGGATGGCCTTTCGAAATCTGCAGGTAGTCTCTTGTTTTCCACTCAAACTATTATATATATTGAAGGATATCCAAAGACGTGCAATAACAATGAAATGCATTTTGCCATATTAATTAACCATCAATTTAAGTGCCACAACACATTTATGGTATATATATATATATATACATTCATTCATATATTAGACGGCTGTATGAGTATACTTTGCAAACACTATATATAATATAGCTATAAACGTTTTTTACGAGTGTTTTAATAGATGTTTGTGTACACAAAAGCTTCATGTATTATACACACACACACATATATATATATATATATATATATATATATATATATATATATATAATAGTTATATGTATAATATATGTATAATAATTAATTGTTTGTTCCCTTCGTGGTTTTATATTATTTATTTAAGTAGAAATACTAATGAAACACACTGGTGTAATATACGTGCATTTATAATATACTGTGCATAATATCATTCAAGGTGGTATTATACGATTGAGAACGTTTTACCTTCAAGTAACAGAACGATTGTCGGCAGATATCGAAGGAATAATATGTTGTACTTTATATTCAAACGGTTTTCCAAGTCAATGTAAACCGTAAATCAATATGAATTGATTTCCTTACGCAAATAAAATTGTTTAGTGGTATTGTATAGAGATTTTATTAACACAATTACCACTTAATACTCGTTTAACATTTTATCATTTAATGTCACGCTTATAAAGAATAGTCTATATTCATTGAATTAGTATTTTTTTGTAGAGCTCAATCTATTTCAGACTATTTATCTAATAAATAATATTCTACTATTATAACATATAGAGGTCTGTGGCTAGAGAATTAAAATTAAATATTATTTAATATGTAATACTTATATAATTGGTTAAAAACAAACTTTGGTACATATAATATTGATATAATAATAATCAAAAATTTGAAAAATAAATTTTAAGAGAAAATTGTTTTCTTTATTTATTTCTATTGCTAATTATTAATTAACGTTCTTAAGCGTGTTATTAAAAAAGATAAAACCGATAAGGACTGTTCTCAATAGTGTTTTACCCATTCAGTGTCCCATGAAGTTCTACCTGTAGCGGTAATATTTTCTAAGGTAATGAAGACAATTTAATTATGTTTTCTATACGAATTGTGGGGATACCTAAGAACAGCATTTTGACTATATTTTAATGTGTTCATAAAAAATTAAGATTATAACTTTTTATTTTCAAAAAATTCAAGTTGTTTTACAGTGTAAATTTTTCTGAAAATATTTAAGTTTCAGCTCTTTATTTGTATGAACGTCGAGATTTTTAATATTTCGACTTTCTAATGAAATTCGATAGTATATTATTTAATATCACAATAGTGTTTGGACATTTATAGAAAACGAGTTAATATCAAAAAATTATCATGTAATGATATTCTCTAACCGGAATAAATATTAAAAAAAAAAATCACGGGGTGAATAAAAAGAAAAAGTTGAAATGTTAGCATTTCCAAAATAGTTTAAGTCATTCAAAAATAATAAAATAAACAATTATTTTACAAATTGTTTTTAGTAAAATATAAATATTTGCCATTCTTAACCCTGTGAATATTAAGACCGAACATAATTTGATTATATTCGCATTATTTCAGGAGAAATGGCAATATTTTATTATAAGTTTATCGTTGTTCCATAAACAATTAGCTGATATTATCATGTATTTATATCTATGTATGGTAGGGTACGCACGGATAAGTTTTGTGTGGTCCAGTAAGCGCACGCGGTAACAGAACAGCTATAATTTCGCACATAGTTCGACCATAAGATTTTCGAGTTAAGAATTGCGTGTATTTAATAATAAAAAATGTGGATCAACAGTGACGGAGAAAATTACGCGCGCACCGTATGCATTTCTTCAGAACGATCGTGTTAAATATTTCAATCGGAATCCGGAACACCGTGATGACAGCGTAGTATACAACGATCGGCAAAACGAGTTGCAGGTATTTTTCAAAGAAAATATTTTTTTGTAATAACGCAATCTTATAATATCACTTTGGAATGCGCTGAGTACATTGTGTAATGTAAGTGTTCGCTGATATGAATACCAGTACACAAACAGTTTAGAGGAGGAAAATATTCACGTACTCCGATGGTAATAATAATGTAAGAAATGTTTTCGGTTCGAACGGCAGTGTGATAAAAAAGCAAAAAATAAACCGTTGCAATGATTTGAATCTCGTCAAGATTACAACGATTAAAACAATATATGCTTACAAGACGATCAATTTGTCCCGTGAATTGGTTTACATTAAATTGTAAATTATAAATCCCGAGTGCAATCAAAGTTTGATAATATTCGAAATAATTAAGCTTCAATTAATTAATTTATTTATTTTTTTTTTTTTTTTTAATTTTAATTTTAATACTAAATCGTTAAATTGCATTCGACAAATTAAATTGTAACTACATTGTAATGTATTGTGTAATTATATAATATATATTGTGATATTTTATACATTCAAAGATCGTTTCCGGTGAATGAATCGTAATCGAGTTAGTTGTTAATGATTTTCAAACGGAATTGCCAGAGTGTTATGAAATTCTATTGGTTTATTAAAGTAACGTTTTTGAATATTTTATATATACAACGGAAGGGGTCCAGAAACATTTTACTGCATACATGTAGGTATACGTTCTACAGAAAGCATATGCACTGTAATTATTATTATCATATATTACATCATATATAATCATTAAATGGTTAAACATTTTCAATTTATTACACGTGGCGCTAAAACCGTGGGAAAAACATAATGCAACGAACGAGTGATTTACTCCATAAAAAAAGTTCAATAATATTATTGTAACGCATCGCATGCTAATTAAATCAATACGAATCTGATCGCTCAATTGATTTTCAAAATCGTTCGGTTCCCGATAATATATTTGTACAGTGCGGTACACAATAGACCATCGACTGATTTTAGAAGTTGGTGATATTTTTCGGCACACCGTGTTTCCGTGAACGGTTGCCCCCGATGACGGTGTTGTGCATGTATTGTCTTGCGGATTCAACGTACGAAATAATGTTAAGCCAAACGGACACGATGAGTGAGTATAAGGAGAAGAAAATTATCCTCAAGTTCTCGGATTACTACATAATGCCCCATCACGAACCGCCATCTCGTTGTTTATTTATTTAATTTTTTTTTCGGATCAGTTAGTTGAACGCATTACCCCTATGCGCGCTCGCGAAACATATATATATTAATTTTTATGAAAAATGTAATAATATTATTATGATAAGAAGTATTTTAAGCCATGCGATTTATTATACAAACGCGTAGTATGTTGCGAATCAAAATAGGGATAGAGCGAGTGGGTAAATATCTGCGTTCGCGTAAAATATAAACATTATGTACGAGCGTATAACTGCGTTTTTGTTTTCGATACATTAATATCATCGTGGAGCGTGTGCGTTATATTTGGAGAAGCTACGGTGGATACGAATTATTATTTTTTGTCGCAGAACGAATACCATTTATATAGTGCACATATTGTTTCGTGCCAGAAGCGTACCCAGGAATTATTTATGGGGAAGGGGTCCAACATTTTTATTTCATCTGATAATGGAAAATTAAAACACACTATATACTACTATTATAGTCACAAAAAACGATTTCTCGTCTGTTCATCCATAGCCGTCCACTGTTGGATGAACACAACAACCACAGACGTTTCATTGCTATCGATTTGGTAGTTATCGAAAACGACCGACCGACAATTCGTCCGATTCCCAAGCCGAGCCCGATTCGTGACGTGTCTGCAAGCTACGTAATATCTTAAACCATCTTCGATGTTCCTCGAATAGGCTGTTATGAAAGTTGGTCGCTCCGATGTACTACAATTATAATAATTAAACGTATGTGTCCAATGAAGTCGTCGTCAGGCCCTATTTTTATGTACACCCCGACACAAAAAGTGTACCACGAATGTACAAGTGTGTACTACGGTCTACAAAACAAAAATTAAATAATAAGCCAACTACTCGTACTAGGAAATATGAATATTATTGAATTTTTAAAATTTAATGCATATATATATATATTATGTATGTAATATGTTCCTTTTTCTAAAACAGTAGCGCAACTAAATTTTCATTTTAAGCAGTAAAATCAAGTGTGCAGTCTGAAATTGTACAAATAATAGGGCCTGGTTGTCGTAAACTTCGCACACTTTTGCTCAACAACAATATTTACACAATATCTACGTCTACGTAACAATACGATGCTAATGGAAAACAAAATCGTTTAAGAACCATATTGTTAACTCGTAGTCACTTTTCGACGTTTCAGCGATATTGTGCACGTGCGTCTGAGTCGTTGATTTTCGTTTCGTGCAGCTTATCCGCTTATAATGAGATGTGCGCGTGAGCGATGCCTTACAGAAATAGCACCGCGGATGTTTAATTGAATATTTAAATCGTGTGGTGGCCGAGAAATCTCGTCGATCCCTTTCAGCCGTAGTAGGACGAAAGAGGTGTGTGTGTGTATGTGTGCATTGGAGACCATAAAATCGAGATTTGCTTGACCACTTTAACGCGCATTAAATCAGTACCAAACGAGGCGGAGAAAACGGTGTGTAGTCGGTCGCGGCTAACTGACGGGCCGTATATATTAAACGGGACGATGGTAAACCAGCAGTGGTGGGGTGTCCAGAATAACTACAAGCGCTACAAGTATTATTCCACGGCTCGAGGATTACGCGATTCGTGATTTACACTTAACGCTCGTGTCCGCGGTGCACGTATATTAAAACGCACGAATGGAAATTAATCGGATTCACGGTCACTCTTTCCATTTCCATTCCATGTGTGTGTGCATGTGATCTCTCATAAGTGTTTCTCCGTCCACCCTGCAGAGGAATAAAATACTTGCCTTGTGTCCCTTTTTCCGTCTGGTTCTTTCATCTATCAGAATCGTTATGAACGCGCTCCCCTGACGAATATCTGATTCATCATGTGTTTACATGATGTGCTTGCTTACTGTAAATATTATCGTGTTTTATCAACTCTAAGAAATTTAATTTAAAATTATATAGTTTGAAAGATAGAATATTTCCGGTGACGATAAAACGGGTCAAAGGATTTCCAAAAAATATTGTTTTTTATTCAAGAACTTAATCGGCCACTGCGTGTCATTATAATATATAAATGTATTATGTAAATATATATACGAGTGTATAGATAAACTTATCAAATTATAACAATATCTTATACTAAGTTTAGACAGATGGACACGAAAGGAGTTGACTGACTACACAATGAGCACTATAAACATACCTGGTCTTTCTACGGCTGTTATACGCAATGCGAGTTATTCATATTTAATTTCGAATAATACGATGACATTGATCAAGCCTGAAAAACACACTACGAGTGACGTTTAACAAATAATATTATAAGCGAAAGTCAACTACGAATTTCTATTCGATAACAGTAAGTATATACAGCTGCTTATTCCACAAAGATATACTCATTACGATATATTCTGACATATAATAGAGATATGATCGAATTCTGTTTTTATATTTTATTTTTTATATGATCCTCTGAGAAAGGAACGATAAATATTCACATTTTTGTTTCGATGAAAAATTTTATAAGATTACTTTTTATTTTATTATTTTTAACCTTTAGAAGATAATCATATTTTATAGTTTTTACTTTAGTACATTTTGACGTTTTAACATAAAAATAAAAACGTAACTAAAACATGATTATTTTTTTATCCTTATTACAGTGCCTACCTAACTACCAGTAATGTTTTGGACAAAATCATTTAATGCTCTTTCTCTTCCACAATTTTTATTGTAATATTGATTTCAAATTTTTAGCATACAATTTACCTCATTTTCCTTAAATATGTTTAGTATTTATTAATTAAGGTAACTGCTTATATTTATTATTTATATTATTATTAGGACTTGAATTTTAAAGCAAATGCTTCTTTTTTTTATATGTGAGATACACCTATAATTTTTAAATATAAATTTGTTTCACGTCTTTTTGTTTCTTAATAAACCAATTTAATTTTGCTTTTTTTGGCTTTTTTTGTGCAAATGCTTTTTTTGCTTTTTTATTGCTTTTTCAGTTATTCCAGCTGTGGAACTTTCATACATATGTTTATGTTTATTATACTATAGAAATAAAAAAAATTGAATTTAATTAATAATAAATGTGAAAACCCAGAATACGGACTAAATGGTTGTATTGGATTATTATTGTTTTCGGTTTGATTGTTAAATTTATTAAACGTATAGATTATCGATCTGCAGACAGTTAGATCATTGACAAAATGTATAAATACTGTCTTAAATGCAGATAATATGTTAAATTAAGCTAGTGAAGATATTGCAACTGCAATTTCGGGTAAACTAAATCGTGTTCTTGTAAAAAACAAAGGCAGGAAACAATTATCAGACATTAATATACATTAATATACTGGTGGCATTTAATCAAACGAAATTAATTATCATTGATTAGATTTAAATGAAATCTCTTGCATGAAGTATATACCTAGTGGCGTAACTGGAAAAAAAAACCTAGGGGAGGCAATATAATATTTTTATTATTACCAAAACCCTTATATCTCTCCCGCTCACCAGTTAAAACATATTTTTATTGTATTTATTTTATACACTGTATCTAATTGTTTGATTTTACATAAGTCTTTTAACTCATTTTACGGTTTAGATAAATATAAATTATAGGTAGCATGTGCTTAGGTTATAATTAGTTAAACGAATACATTCTTTTTCATATTATCAAGTTTATATTCAATTCGATTCGATATTTGATCTACAATATGTTAACAAATTCAAAAAAACATTGGAGATTCATCTTATGCCGTTACGACGTGCAAAAATTACGCGAGCAAGGTTAAAAACCTGGGACTTAATATATCATTTCACAGGTATAGCTTTAATTTGTATACTAATAAATAAAAAATAAATAATAATAACAAAATACTCAGTGGTATTACACAATATACAAGTAAATACTTCTAGGTATATTATGTGTAGATTTCCAAAGAATCTTGTTTATAAAAATCAGTGGATATAAAAATGTCGACGAGGAGTTAAGTGTAAGCCCTTAAAATCTTTGATTTGTTCTCTACATTTTACTGCAGATTCTTTTGTTTGTGATTTTAAAGCAGAACTTTTAGGTATATATATTTAGTTATGTTTGAACTCAGCTAGTATAGAACTTTTAAATTGAATTAATTTTTCATTCTATCTTCTAATTTAAATGATACAAAGACAGTTTGTTGTATAAAAAGAATAAACTGTAGTTAAATATAACATATTTTTTACACTATTTAATAATTTTAAAAATATTTTGATCAATTTAATACTACAATATAAAAATATTGTAGTATTAAATCAAATAAAAAAATCAAATAAAAATGAATTTTATACTAATAATTAGATTTTATACTCATGAATATAAAATTATAATAACTATAAAAATAAACCACTATTTATTTTTACATTTTCATTAAATAAAATCTATTATGTTCTTTTTAGGATCATGATCAATTCATTTTATCAAGCATTAATTATACTTCAGAGGATTCTTTACTACCAACAGATACTTTTATACCAACAATTGATGAGGAATCAGTTATGCTCTCGGATACATCACTTTTTATCAATAATGATTATGAACAATTATATTATGAACTTCAAAAAAAATATAAAGTGATCGGCAAGTAAATATAAAAAAAGGGTTAATGAAAATGGATTGAAATTTTTCTAGCGTTATAAATGATAAAAATAAATACAGATAAAAAAGAAATAATTTATGGTTGAAGAATTTAAGAATTTGATTGAAGTTGAAGAAGAAAAAAAAAGAAAAAATAAGAATTAAAATAAGAATTTTATAAGACTTCTGAGTATATGATGTTTTTTGTTATATTTCCTGTTGAAATTAAAATCATAAGATGATTCGGGTCCCCAGTTCGAGATAATGCCACGTAAAATTGCCCATGTGAAAAGCACTCTGTACGAAGATCTACGCCAACGTACTTAAATGTTTGACCTTGCGCTTTGTTTATAGTAATGGCAAAAGAAACTTTAACCGGGAATTGAAGCCGTTTGAAAGAAAACGGCAAGTCGGAGGGAATCATGGAAATTCTTGGAATAAATGCAATTTCTCCTTTCGCTGGCCCTGTAAGAATTACGGCTTCTATAATATTATTTCGCAACTATATTATTTGTAATCTTGTACCGTTACATAAGTTCGGTGGTTGAAGATTACGTAATAAAGTAATTGGAGCACCAATTTTTAATTTTAGCTTATAAGGAGGAAACCCCGAAGGAGAAAGAGAATTGAGAAATTCTTGTGGATAATGAATAGCATCATCTGTTGATGTAACTGTAGCAATAGATAGATATTCACGTGAGTGTCCATCGAATTTTAGAAGGATGATATCATTAATTTCTCCTGCTGTTACATTTCTCGGAGAAATAATAGTTCTTTCACATAACCACTGATAAGATTTATTGGACAGATTAAAAATGTCAGGATAAACTGTAGAAATCAACTCTTCCACGTTATTGACCACCCGTCCAATCGTGTGATTGACAGAAATGTAACCATTTTCATTTTCTAAAGTTCCATTTCCAATTTTCAACAACTGTGCTGGAAAAATATCGTCCCCTTCGCATGAATAAACTCTCATGTTTGTTCGCAAACAAAGTTTTTCGACATAATTCCATATAGGGGAAGATTTTAAGCAAGCATTAACGACATCAGCTCGAGTACCTTTAGGGATTACTGGTAAGGTTTGACGGAAATCACCAGCGAAAACAAATGTTATGCCACCCATAAACTTATTATTACACCTAAGATCTTTTAATGTTCGATCAATTGCTTCGATATGTGATCTGTGACTCATTGTACACTCATCACACACAACGAATGAGGTTTCTTGAAGAATTTTTCTAAGAGGGCCATTTTTACGAATCGGACAAACGTATTCTGTATCAAATAATACATTTAACGGTAACTTGAAAGTCTAATGAGCAGTTCTGCCGCCACTAAGGAGAGTTGCTGTAATACCAGATGAAGCTACTGCTAATGCAACTTTACCTGAGGATCTAATTTGAGCCAACAATAAATTAATTAGGAATGTTTTTCCTGTACCACCCGGAGCATCTAAAAAAAATTGGTTCATTACGCTTTCTGTAATAACATTAAAAGCATATTTTTGATCATTTACTAATTTTGGTAAATTGATTTCTACAAATTCTTGTAATCGGTTATTATCGTAGGAACGTAAAATTGAGAATTCAAAAGGATCAGATGCATTTTCATTTCGAACAGGTGAGTTCATTCCAAATTCAGTTAAATATTTTTCAGACAGACAAACAACTTTATCTTCTATTTCAATCAAACCTCTATTAAATATTTCATCAGAAAAAGTAAATTGCAAGTCATTTAATCGAGTGCGCTCTGTATGAAGAATATCTTCACAAAAATCATTTCTGAACTGTTCCCACAAAGATTGAGGTTCAGACGGTTGGCAGAAAACTATGTTTATTATGAATAATTCTCTTACTTTGAAGGACTTTCTGAAAGAGTTGCCTCCGCTAGAGCATTTTTCCTTTGCTCGTCATTTTCTAAAAGCCCAAGAGCAAAACAGGTAACTTTAAAAGTCGCGTGAATGATTCCATCAAAGGCCTTCAAGCTTTCAAATGAAGTAGGACCTTGTACATAATTTAGTAACAATCTTAAATGGAAGAACTTACTTTGATTTGGGTGAATCGTGTAACTTCAGCAGAGTCCCTTAAGAAAAACCCTTACAATTTTATAATTTTATATATAGTATTCAAACTATTATTTTATTCTACGATATAATTATAGCGAAACAGAATGTACACAACTGTCAGTTATTTTTGTCTTCTCAGAGCAAAATGACTTTTTATCGGTTTACAAATCGTTCGTGCCTAATCGTATCCCATAGCGACAAGGAACTATAGGAATGATTTGTACAACTAGCCGAATACATAGATCATCAGCATTAATAATTCTTCGCATATAGTTATTGATTTTAATTAATACCAGTATTTACAATCAAAGCTATTTTATCATATGTTGTAACGAGACAACATATTCCTGAGTATAGCGTACATTCTAATATCGCCCTCAAGGCGTCAAAACCGGCTGATCAAATATTATC